>NC_064927.1:53518461-53821492 GCF_023897955.1 Schistocerca gregaria
AGATGACGAGCGTCAACCGACGCGCACGGTAAAAGTAATACCGCCAAACTGCGCACCTCTGTGCTAGATGTGTGATGTTTATTTCTATCACCAGGTTAAAAATTTTATTTCCAGGCTTTAGAATTGTAGTGTGTTTCTGGAAACCCAGCGGGAATTGCACTCCCGCACGGATGCAATAACTGTTCACAGCATAACTCATCACCAACTTTCAGCACCGATTTTAGAGGCAATGATATCGTATACCCGGTGCGTATCAAAATTAATTCCCAGAAAAGACATACTTTTAAATGTAAACCAAGTTAGTTTTCCGCAAACTCTTCGGAAGGAACAGTGAAGCTATTGAAAGATTGCATTATTAGATGTTCTTGGTGCCGTGAGTATATTTCTTTCGAATGTTTATATGAAAGTACCATCCATGTAGTTGTTCGAAAAAAAGTGAGGACACATAACGGTGGATGGAAGAGCCATTGGAAAGTAACCAGGAGTAACATTTTAGTTGTTTACTATCCCAAGAGGTTTGAGAAACTTATTTGCCTACCATTTTATCAATCATAATTGTTTTACTTATCTTATTAACCCTCCTATTCCTATCAATTGAGATACGGAAAAATAGAAAGGAGGAGAATAACTTGTGCTAGGTTTCCTCGAGGTTCGAACCCGCTTCTCGGCAGTTACCAGTTAACTTGAACATTTTTCTTTTGCGTTTTGTTCGTTATTGTTCGTTGTATTCGGTCGTAGCGGAGATCACACGATATCTGTTGAAGTTCGTTGTTGATCGTTTCACTGAGTTTTTGTTTTATTTTTTATCATAGAGGCCAGGCATATCTCTGACCGAACACACAATGGCCGTTGCGCTATCGTCTCTCTCGGCGAAAGTGTTTGCCGTGTGGTTGCACAAGAGGCAGTTAAAGAAGTTTCTTTCCTCGATTTATGGAAAAGTATCATCAAAAATGCTCTATTTACAGTTATCTATCGATCCCATTAATTTTGAGTCGATTGTTCATCATAACCTTTAAGGGCGATTTTCTCAAAAACGGGAGGGTGTTGAGCCAAAATATCTTAGATTGCTTCGTTCTAGGTTGTGCACAAGCGACCTGCCAAATGTGAGCCAAATCGGTTGGCCATGTCTGATGCCTTCCCCTTGTCAGAAAATTGTCTAGTTTCAGAGAAAAATTTCTAGCACTTGCGAATTTAACTTTGTCGTAGTTTCTCATCGACTCTTAAGTCGTTCTGATACTTTTATATTACATGCACAGCTTAAGTTCAGTGTCTGACAGTGCCGATTCTGTGAGGACTGTCTTTTCTGTCACAAATTTGATTGAAATACATCCAGAGTTTTTTTCTTTTAGTTTCTTCGGCATCAGTGTACGCACAGTCTGCAATATCAAGTATTCCATTCTTCCTAATCAAATACGTCCCCTTTTGAAAAGTCGTTCTAAAAGTTTAATCACTTTTTCGCATGTACGCAACCTTCAAATGTGTTTTCTGTTGATGGTGTAGTGGGTACGGACACAGTGAAATGTAAACATTGTAAAAATTATAGATACACATTGAAGTTATTAGTCTTTTGTTTATCTATTCATCGTTTCCAGTGTAACAGACACCAAATACTAGATGTGTGCATTCATTGTAGTGTTCTTTGTATTGCCAAATAACTAATAATTTTTACTAGGATCCGCAACTGGTGTGATTGTGAACATCCAAGAGGCACTCGAGTCATTCGAACGTAACTGCAGCAATGTTTTCTTAGGAAAAACTTACCATTGAACGCCACTGCTACGGAAACGTCTCTTTTGGAAATTAAAATACAACCTTTCTAACGGCAAAACGTAAGGATAGGATTTTTGCAAGTGGAGCCAATTTACTACCCCAAAACTTAACAACGAAATGTCAAACTATCACTATGTTTTGCGATCGCTTGATAGCGAGGTTGCTGAGCTAATTTCTGATTTTATCTCCAAACCACTACCAGCTTCCTCACATAGACACAAAAACCATTTAATATAGAATTTAAAGAATCTGAGTCACGTTCAGTTAAAAAAAAAAAAAATGTGGACTGCCACGAATTTCTCTCCCGTGCGATCACTTTCATCTCAGCGCAGCATCTGCAATCTACCTCCTCAATTACGTGCTGAATATATTCCAATCTCTGTCCTTCTCCACAGTTTTTACACTCAACAGTCCCTTCCGGTGCCGTGGAAGTTATGCCCGATGTCTTGGGGGTGTCCTATCATTCCGTCCCTTCTCCTTGCCTGTGTTTTCCATATACTTTCTTCGCTGATTTTGTGGGGAATCCCTTCATTTCTTACCTTATTAGTCCAGCTAATCTCCAACATTCTTCTGTAGCGCCACATATTAAATGCTCGGATTTTCTTTTCCGGTTTTCTCACAGTACATGTCTCACTATCGTACAGTGCTGTGCTTCAAAAGTACATCCTCATAAATTTCTTCCTAAAATTGAGACCTGTGTTTCATACTAGCAGACACCTTTTGGCTAGGAACGCCCTTTTTGCCAGTGCTAGTGTCCTTTGATGTCCTACTAGCTCTGTCTGTCCTGGGTTATTTTGCTTGCTAGGGAGCAGAATTCCTTAACTTCATCTAATTTGTGATCACCAACCCTGATGTTAAGTTTCTTGCTGTTCTTCTTTCTGCTACTTCTCATTAAATTCGTATTTCATCGATTTACATTCGTTATGTATTTCCTTGTACGCTGTGTTATTCTTTAGTGGGCACAGGAGCGCCGAGAACAAGCTCTTTATCAACAAAGAATTCTTATATTAATTTAATCTACATGTAACATCAAACAGTAAAATTATACATAACTTCGTTGCGGTATCTGTAGCGCTAATCGCTAACAGTATGTTTAAATGATTTATAAATATGTGACTCTCCAATACAGTATCGTTCAGGACATGGCAAGATGACAAGACATTATCCAACTGGCGAACACACAAATGGGGCTAGGTCACGAATGTTCGAGCTTAAGTGCGCCCGCTGCTGGACATCTGAAGACGGGATGCTTGCTGGCGCCGCGTAATCGTTCGTGGGAGCGCCACCGTGCTGCTGTCATGGCTGTAGGAAACGTTGCGCCGTGCCTGCCGGCGCGTATGTGAATGTGCGGCCGACCAGGTAGCGGCAGGCTCAGAAACTATTAATCCATCTTCTGCACTAATTACGCTGTTCGCCCCAGTCAGTAGATCCTATAATCCTCTTCACTTTCACTGAGGACAGAAATGTCATCAGTGAATCTTATCAACGGTTGGCGAATTTTATATTCCGATTTGAAATTCCTTGCCCACAATAATGATGCAGCAAACGTAAAATCCCTGCAGCCCGTTCCAGGTGTATTCTCGTTGTTATATTCTCGTTACGACGACGAGATTCGACTGATCGGTCGTATGCCCACTTATTTATCGCCTGGTATATGTCCCTCCTTTAACAATATCATTTTCCCACAATTTTAGGTCCTTCTTCCTTTCCAGGGCTGTTGTTGATCCATCCTTTTTATCGTTGATATCCTTCTACCCTGTATTTTCATCACACTTCAGAACCTTCCTTTTATTTCTGTCATTGATGCTCCAAGTATAGATTGAACAGCAAGGGTGAAAGACTACATCTCTGCCTAGTACTCATTTTCTCAGATGACACTCTCAACACAAAGGACCAAGTCTATCAAAGAGATGTAATATTGTTTGACCTGAATAAACCATTTGACAACGTACAACATTTAGAAGTATTAACTAAATAATTGATGAGGCAATCATTCACAACTGAGGAACATATTAATGGAGCAAAATCAGATGAAGTTTTAAATAACTTTTTTAATCCGAGCACTTCATTCTTGGTGTTCCAGTCTTGTTGTTTCCTTTTCCTTCTTGTACATATAATTTAATCTCATCTTTCCCTACAGCTTTTTTATTTCACAATTGGATTAATTAATTAACGAAATTAATTGAATTGTTGATATCTTAACTACTCCATATTATATGGAAGCAGTAACAGGCTGCTGACAACCAGTTACTACTACCTCATAAGCAGTGATAGAATGGCTATGTAATTTAATCTTATAATAGAAAATTCGGGTCCAAAATTCCGAGCTAGTCAACCATTCTCTGCAAAGAAGTGTGTGCCCTCTTTTCATTTTGTTTACAGCGAAACAGTTAAAGCTGAACCTTAATCAGTAATACAGCCAGAAGCAAAAGACAGCACCTCCAAAACATAACATTTGTATCTTCATTATATTGTCATGTCTACTTTTCATCGTTAAACAACAACCATCGAAGGATTTGAGGTTTCATTTCAAGCAGGAGACAGATTGTCAATATGATCACAGTAAGAGAACAACATGGGTTCCATAACACTGCACACAAACTGTTGCACATATCAGGGACAATCATACAGGTGAGGCGATAATGAATTGCATGAGATTATAGGAAATAAAATGCTCTAATTTCGCTCATGATCAAATAAATGATTATTACTAACAGAATGTCTAACAAGAGTGTTACTGTTTCAGACCTTCGGAAAACGGCATCCAAACAATTCTGAAGATACCAAGCGCCGACTATTGCGAGCATTACCGTATTGTCAGCTTAACATGTCGTGCATTCAACTTTCTCAAAATAGTAATATACGCAAGAGTGGAGAAAACAACTGAGGATCTATTAGATGACGATAATTTTGAGTTCAGGAGAGGTAAAGGCACTAGACAGGCAGTTACGACATCGTGGTTGATAATGGAAATAAGACAAGTTCATAGGATTTGTCGACCTGGAAAAAGTGTTGGACAGTGTCAAGTGATGCAAGATGTCTGATGGTGTATCTCCAGTCTCATATATTCAACAGTCGTTTTGTTGCCACTTCTACCAAAGGTTTTCAGATATTATCCATCCCTTCTGCTTTATTTGCTCCTAAGTCGTCCAAGGCTCTTGTGAATACTCTTTTAATACTGGATCCCATATCCCCTTGTCGACTCCTGTTTCTTCTTCCGTCACGTCAAACAAGTGCTCCTTCTCACAGACGTTTTTATGTACTCCGTTCAGCTATCCTCTCTCTCTTTTTCATTTAACAGTGGAATTCGTTTTAATTTCAAACACTATTGTTTTGACATTTCTGTCTGGGGTGACAGTTTTTCCAATAATCATATCTTTTCCGTTTTTTTCTTACTTTTCAATGCAGTCACTCCACCTTAGCTTTCCTGCACCTCCCATTTATTTCGTTTGTATTGCTGTACTACTGAATTTCCCTGAAGATTTTTGTACTTCCTTCTTTCGTCGATCAACTGACGTATTGCTTCTGTTACCCATAGTTTCTCCGCAATTGCCTTCTTGTATCAATGTTTTTCGTTCTCTTCATCTCTGACTGTTTTCTGAGCTACTCATTATAGCGGTAGTTACTTCAATACCTTTTGATGAATCACCATCCAAAGTAAGATGCTGCTTCCTCCCTATCAAGAGAACTTTTGTACAGTGATAATTTTGTATGGTACCCTATACGAGATTACTTCAGTTAGTAAGTATTAATGGAATAAAAATCTGCTTACTTTGTAAGTAATTATTTTTTTGTTTGACCATCGGTCTTGAAAGTCTAAAGCTCTGTCTTCAGATGGTGCTAAATAATTAAGAAATAATAAATGTGTGGTAGTGGAGCCAGGCACCCACAAGGGACCAAACCCATGTTGACAATATATGGAAGCATAGGAACGGCAACCAGGGCACCCGCATCGACTTTGTTCTCATCTGTCGAGATGGCCCGCACACCGATGCTCCTACACACACGTGTTGCTCAGTGTGGCTTTGATACCTGTTGGCTGACCCGATCACCACTCATTTATGACTTCTTGAGTGATTTGGGTTCACCTGAAGATGGGGCTGTAGGCATCCAAATCCAATTGTGAAATAAAAAAGTTATTTAAAACTTCATCTGATTTTGCTCCATTAATATATTCCTCAGTTGTGAATGATTGCCTCATCAATTATTTAGTTAATACTTCTAAATGTTGTACGTTGTCAAATGGTTTATTCAGGTCAAACAATATTACATCTCTTTGATAGACTTGGTCCTTTGTATTGAGAGTGTCATCTGAGAAAACGGAATTTGATTTCACACTATGAATGTTTTGAAGATCATGTCAGTTAGTATGGAGGAATTCTTCTGTTAGAAGCATTCATTCAGTAAGTACAAAAATACATCTCAAATATGTATTAGCTATACTAGTAACATATTAAATCTGCATTGTGCACACAAAAGCAGAGTTTTCTACATCAAAACAGCTTCGAATTATCTTTTTATTTGAAAGCCTGTATGATTGTCCCTGATATGTGCAACAGTTTGTGTACAGTGTTATGGAACCCATGTTGTTCTCTTACTGTGATCATATTGACAATCTGTCTCCTGCTTGAAATGAAACCTCAAATCCTTCGATGGTTGTTGTTTGACGATGAAAAGTAGACATGACAATATAATGAAGATAGAAATGTTATGTTTTGGATGTGCTGTCTTTTGCTTCTGGCTGTATTACTGATTAAGGTTCAGCTTTAACTGTTTCGCCGGCCGCGGTGGTCTCGCGGTTCTAGGCGCGCAGTCCGGAACCGTGCGACTGCTACGGTCGCAGGTTCGAATCCTGCCTCGGGCATGGATGTGTGTGATGTCCTTAGGTTAGTTAGGTTTAAGTAGTTCTAAGTTCTAGGGGACTAATGACCACAGCAGTTGAGTCCCATAGTGCTCAGAGCCATTTGAACCATTTTTTTTAACTGTTTCGCTGTAAACAAAATGAAAAGAGGGCACACACTTCTTTGCAGAGAATGGTTGACTAGCTCGGAATTTTGGACCCGAATTTTCTATTATAAGATTAAATTACATAGCCATTCTATCACTGCTTATGAGGTAGTAGTAACTGGTTGTCAGCAGCCTCTTTGTCGACTGAAACTGCTGATCATAACGCTTTATTATTCATTTTGACAAACTGAAAAGTTCTTTCTCTGTGCATAGCCGTTTATTTTAAGTACCACGGGAGCCATCAGTTCTAATTACTTCGGAGGAGGTTTACGTGTAGAGTCACATGTGGCAGGAAGGAAAAGTAGACAGAGTGAAGACTTATGTCACCTGATACAAGGTAATATGTACGTATTATAACTTCAGCATTGTGGATCATAGTATTTGAAGCTGTTGTAACATTACTCTTACTTACAATTAAACTGACAATATGGTTCCAGGTGACAATGCGAGAACAAGGTGGTAATATTGCTGCCAGTCTTACATTGAAATTAAACACTGTAGCCATCTGTACTAAACTGAGGCTGCATTCGGTAGTAATGCGCTGTGGGCATTGCTAATAATTCCAGATAGTAACCACAATCACAAATTATTGCACTCTCTGCATGCAGAAGTAAGTTCAGTTTTAGATATTAATGAAAGATACAGTCTAACAGTAAAGCTTATAAGACGATAATGTGCATGTGGTAGTTTCACACTGCACCAGAATGCAACTACCGAGTATTTTGCAGTAAAATATGTAGGAACTGCTGTTTATTAGTAATTGAATGCTTTTAGAGATCTGTTGACTACACAAAAGAAAGTTCCTGTTGCTTACATTAGTTTGTAGATATCTCTGTCTGTTGCTATTGTTGTAATGTTACTGAAGCTGTTCTACATGCTATTCAGTGGGGGGTACACAAAGTGGTTGCAGAATAAATTATCTCAAAAATTCCCGTTGGAAGCTTTATTTCTGTTTCTCTAGCTAGATCTTAGGATGTCTACCAGCTGCTGGTGGCCGTTCGCCCTGGCGAGGTCCAGTGCGCTGCTCCCGCGGACGTCCCTGGCCTCCACGTCGGCCCCCGCCTCCAGCAGCGCCCTCACCGTGTCTGCGTAGCCACGCTCCGCCGCCCAGTGCAGCGGCGTCTGCTCTTCGTCGTCCTTAGCGTTGGGGTCGGCAGAAGACGCCGCCAGCAGCCGCACCACAGCTACGCGATCGCTTCCTGCAGCGAAGTGCAGAGGGGTAGCCTCGTAGTCGTTCCTCGCGTTCACCTCCGCCCCGGCCCCAACCAGGCACCTCACAGCCTCCACGCGTCCCCAGAAGGCAGCCCAGTGCAGCGCGGTCCACTCCAAGTCGCTGTCCCTCGCCCTCACATCCGCCCCCGACGCGAGTAGCGCCTGCAGGTCCC
This sequence comes from Schistocerca gregaria, assembly GCF_023897955.1. Lineage (NCBI taxonomy): Eukaryota > Metazoa > Arthropoda > Insecta > Orthoptera > Acrididae > Schistocerca > Schistocerca gregaria. The sequence continues at coordinate 53,526,624 of NC_064927.1, forward strand.
CAACTGCCCCCTCCTTAGCCGCCTGGATCAGTCTTCTGTTCTTCTCCTCTTGAGAGAGGTTCCTGCACAAAACAGCTGGATAATTACACATTCATCCTAACGCACACACACACAGCTCATTAAGAGTTTTATCACAAAAGTCACACCGAGACCAACGTTAAAAGAAAAAAGAATGTTGCCCAGTGACAAATAGCTAATCTGCAATTATCTCCTTTCTGTGATACAGTAAAATGGGAACGTCTGTGTGTATTATGGTACAGACGAACAGAAGTATCGTCCTCTGTGAGGTACCATCCATTCTTCATTACAAGTTCGCATACTCCATCCTTCAAGTAATCGACTCATTACATTTTATCACATTGATTGTTGACACTGAATTCCTGTAGCTCAGGAAGCAGTCAGTGACGTCCACTGAAGGAAACGCATCCTGCAGTCAGGACTAGTTACCTGTGTGCAGCAATCCCTTCCAATGCTTACAAACATAATACAGAAATTTGTCACATCTACAGATAATCAGTAAAACAATTGTGTCCAATTATTTGCAAATATATAGATACAGTCTTGTTGGACAAAGCATCTTATTAGCAGAAAGTCATTTAATCAAAATATTTCAAACATGGCAATGGCACTAACTGCATAGCCACACCTCTGTGCATGAATACAATTATTGTCACATGCCCCCATGGGCACTTGCTACAATAAACGTCGTTGTATGACAACCAACATGCAAGCATGCAATCAGTCACACAAACACTCACACACCTACATAATTTTAATCTAAATTGTTGCTCTGATATGTCTGAAGGCAACAACAAAACCTTCACGTCAATAAGGGTAAATTAATGTCTCACGAACTTATCTCGATTACCATTAGAAATACTGTTCCAAGTAATTACAGATTTCTTGAAAAAATTGTAGTCTCCGCACCACAGATGTCAACACTGAGAAATACACGACGTCACTTGCACGTGACAGCCTCTGGCACTAACAGACAATATGAGAACTGCTTTATAACCTAAACACAATGAAGAAGAAATTAATTTCGTTATTCAGCTAAGTGAGATTTTACAACTTGTAAATCCACTTCGATCAATTGATCAAGTACTCACTTCCTTCTTCCGCATATATATGTGCATGTAGCGGAGCTAATGTCGCTCTTTCGACTGAAAAGTCATACATTTCATATATTGAAAATGGGTGTTAGTGTTCTGAAACAGTTTCAAATAGTTTAGATCCACTCTATCGTGTGAAGAGGCGAACAACTGGTAATTTTCATCAGCCAACAAGTTGGTTTGTCCCCCACTGTGCTTTTTTAGGTGTGGCCTGGGAGGAAGCGGCGCACCTATGACTGCCTCTTGGGTGCACACCGCTTGAAATGTAGCCTACAGTCTGGTGTGGAATACCAGCAATGTTCCAACATAGTTTTTAAACGCATAGAGTACTGGCACATGTCCGAGTGATGTCTACAAATTCAAAAACTCGTATAAATGCGACTCGAATCCTAAGCTGTAGAACTGGTGAGTACTACGGAGCAACTGGGCTTGTTGACATACAAACGCTTGACTGTCACGGTCACCTGATGCAAACTGCTTAGGATCACTGATGTTGTACGAGATTTAGCTTACCACGTACTCTCATTGTTTACGTACATTTTTGGGGTAGGCCTCACCATCAGTTCCACTGCAAGAACCCCCTGCATGACCAAGTTACGGGAACGCTGTATTTTCTTAGGACAATCATAGGTGACCAGTTTGTTTGCTGTTAAATTCTGTAGTGTTACCTATAACAGGAAGAGATTCTGTTTTTCGTGTGTGTGGTTACTGGGGTAGGCTGTGACGTCAACTTGTAAGGGTGTGCCCAGGCTGTGGACTTGTAACGGCCTCCTAGGAAGTTTGAGACAGATCAGGACGTTTGGTGAAGTAGCCTACTGGTTAAGGCGACTGCTCGTGATAAGCCAGAAACCCGCCTTTCAGTCCCAATGTCGTTCAGGTTGTAAGTGTTCACTACACACAGAACTACCCAAAAAAGCCAGATAAAGAAAAAATTATTTAAAACTCACATAGCTTCTTAACAAACATTCCAAAACATGTATGATGCATGCACATAATTTTTATTCCGCGGTAGGTTCTGACCTCAAGTAAAAGCAAGTTATTTTTACCAGTTATTGGCCAAAAGAACTGCTCATACCAAATTTAAATTTGCTTACTCCCATTTTCCCACTCTTGCTTACTGTGGACTGAATATTCCCTACTTCCCCTGCAAGATGATGCACACGAGAAAGAAACGTAGCAGCCAGAGCACCTCCTACTTCTGGCAGCATAATAAATAATTTTCCAAGCAATCTACCACCCAGATTAACAGTCGGCAAAATCGTAAACGACTGTGTTAAGACAGTGATGTCAGTTGATTTAGACACAACTCTCTTGGTGCCTCTAATTTCTGTGGTCCTCTCATATGCATTTCCCCTTCAAATCCCGATTCGTCGGTGTTGAAAACAAATTCTTTCAAAATGGCTGTGAGCACTATGGGACTTAACTCCTATGGTCATCAGTCCCCTAGAACGTAGAACTACTTAAACCTAACTAACCTAAGGACATCACACAACACCCAGCCATCACGAGGCAGAGAAAATCCCTGACCCCGCCGGGAATCGAACCCGTGAAACCGCACGACCACTAGATGACGGCACAAATTCTTTACTTAACAATGGGATAAGTATGTTTATCTCGTCTACAAATCTTCGGGCCTATTCCGCAGTTTGCTGTGCATCGTCAAGTTGATGCATCGTTGGAAATGTCGTTATCTTACGTCTTACAATTCTTTAGCACTCTTTGAAATTATGCAAACCATCCACTGCTCCCCTTGAAATCACTGTAATTTATGTCGCGCGCAGTTTGATGTGCATAACGTAGTAGGTTACTATTATGCACATCCTGTAAATTTTATGGAGCATCTCGAAACGCGCAACCACAAGTTTTTGTAACACGGCTCCTTGTGCCCCCTTGAATATCCGTATTTTTTCTTATGCGTTACACGATCATATTGATGTGGGCTTAATCTACATCTGTTCATAATCGTTTTTTTTTTTTACTTTTTACTATGCTGCGGGTATCTTCCATGTACGTAGTTATGTTTAGCAAACATTTTTCTTTTACTACGTTTCACTGTAGACGTGGTTTGTGGCTTCCTGTCCCACAAGGACGGTGAAATACACGGCTCGACATCTGCTTCAGTGTCACTCTCACATGTTAAGCACATATCGTGTTCATTGTAGTCCTCATGTATGTTGTACACCCAGTCGAGCGTACACGACACCACATTCCACTCAAAAACGCTAATATTTCATCTGCCACTTCTTTCTCACTCTGCGAAATTCCTTGGGTTCCTTTCTGACGAAATTTTAACTTCGACAGTTGTTGACGTAGTTATAACACAAGGTTTGTCTTATTTATCATTGCCACTGGTTTGCTTGAAAGATGATTATTGTCAATGAAGTAAAAGATCCACGCAGAGAACACCAATTGAAAAAGCTACTCATTATGTTTCTGATCTAGACTGCCATAAAATGCGAAGGAACTATTCTTCAGAACTCCGGAAGAAGTTGTAGCCTAATTCACAGTCGATTTATTGATCTTAAACATGACCAGAAAATTAAAAAGAAACATCTAACAGAAAAATATTTTTTTAACAAAAGCCTTCTTAAAACGAGTTCTATGGTGGACAAAGTGATCTGCTGGGGATCGACACACGACACTTACCAGAACACTACTCGCTCTGTCTCACTTCATACACGTGAATCCAGGTTATGGCATCATACTACGCCACCACCAAGCATCTATATTTTACCATAGAAAAAAAAGGAAAAATATGGTTCGAAAGAACAGTGAGCTGCGAAATAGATAGCATAGCCCTACGTCGCAGCAGTGAATACTTTACCATCCTACTGGTCAAGGCGGCACACCATGATGCTTTCGGCGACTGAAGTCATGGATGGCGGCAATCTGTTATTTAATGTACGTTCCCGAAACATGCAAGTACGCAGTCTCGCGTTTGGTTAATTCAGAATGCAGGTACTTCCCTAAGAGTCTCTGAAAGCCCGATGGATTCCAGTCGGCAGGTGGACCAGTTTGCTGGTCTGCCAGCACCGTGCATGTCAGACTACGTCAAATGTTTAGACGTCCGACTCAAGACAAATAAGTACACGGACACATCACTCATCATGACCGTGATGATATAAGCAGTACCTCTGACGGTTTAGAAGGTGACTGGCACAGGCTCTAAGTCGCAAGCTAACAAAGGACACAAGTCTCACCGCTTAGGTAGAGACCTGTAGTTCTTTACCAGCAAAGTGCCCGTACAAGAGACTTGCACAAAGGTGCCTCTTCTTCATTTATCTGTGTTTCCTCCTCAGCTCGGTTCCAAAAGCACATTTTTCTTTTTTGACTTTCCCCAATTTCGCACAAGCCAGTCACGAACTGGAGCCTGGCATTCTAAGCTTGGAGAACGGTCATTGCACTGCTAACCCATTTGACCAATCAGAGACTTTAAAGTTAATTTGCATAAAACGGAAAAAAATGTGCTTTTCTGCCTCTTTCCTAAGTGTTGGCATGTCTTTTGCCAACACAATACAGGGTGAAAGCACAGCCCTCCACAAGCAGCTTGTTATCTCCCCTGTTGCGTCCATTGCGTGCATTGACAAAAACAGAGTCTGGATGTCTGGGCGCCAGTTTCCCTGTCCCACGGACATTTGCAGAACGTTTGCATTTATTTTGGCAGCTGCCTCCTAACAAGGCCTACAATGCGCTGTCGGCGGCTTTTCGGCTCTGGACGTCTGCCCCCTCACTGGTGCCAAGCTAAATGTGTTTTGCACAATGTGACCGCTGCATGCAGCCATCTGGGTCTCCTCATCGTTCCCCAGAAAAAACGCGCTTTGTTGGCCCACCAACGCCTTGCTTTTACTGCAGTCATTTAAGTTGGCACCCTGTTCTTTTGAACGCAGGCAAAGTTTACCGTATTTCTTTCCCTAGAGCACGCAAACAAGACCATAAAGTGCTGCACAATGTATGGAGTCAAATCGCAGCAGGTCGTGTTCCCTACACCGCATCAGAAGTGAGAGTGCCCTGCAATCTCTCATGGCTGATATCGGCAGCACTAGCACCGAGCACTGCCGTGAGTCCGTCGCCGGCTAAGCAGTGCAACTACGTTCCGCGGACTCATGCTGTGCTCACCGTTGCATACCCACAGTCCCGCATCCTGTCGCCATTAGCAGGCAGTATTTTGCTTGCATGGTAGGCAATATGTAGGACGTCGAATGCTGCAAACATCATTGACCTTTTGTGAGCTCGCACTCAAGGGGTTCCTTTCAGTGCTGTTCGCAGTGCTTCGTTTTCCGTATGGCAGTACGAGAGACAGAGGCGCCGTATTAGTAACCTAGAGAGCGCGTGGACTGCTGGAGGTGGCTTCGTTGTGATCGGAGCGCGCGCCACGGAGGGCTGTGCTGGCGACACGTGTCTCGTCACGCTCACGCCTGCAGCAGCAGAGCGCAGGAGTCTACGTGTGGCCCTGCAGCTGGGCCTGCTCCTGAGTTGTGATGCAGCCTGCGATCTGGCTTCGATTACACCTTGCCTGTGGAACTACAGTCAGCATTCCCGAACTTTATAATCGAGTTCCTCGATCTTTGGCCAGCTCACCGTAACCTCACTCTGTGCTTAAGACTTACAGGTTTGCTTTGGGCAGCGGGGGCGAGCGTGAAAGCAAGTGTGTCCTCGGTTGTCCCACGCTCGACTTAACTGCTGAAATTTTGGAGATATATTTTTAACACAGCTGTTTACGGTTGTCAGCCATTAAGGCCACCTTGTGACAATCGTGCGACCTAATTTATGCTCAAACTAATCGCATTTCCCCGTCTGTTGTAGTCTTGTGTGCGATTTTGCCTTTTCCTGATATTACGGCGCACGGTGTGGTGAGGCACTGGCAGCTACAACAGGAGACAACAAAAGGGTGCCATTCACTGTGTGCAGGCTGACTGAACGTTTGGCGCGCCATGGGTTAGTACTACGGGGTAACTGCATAACAAGCTCATGTGTCTTTTCATGAGGTTGTTCTGTATTATCAAGTCTGTTGTTCCTTGCTTAAACAGAATTCAAGACCTTGTGTTGACTGTGTTTGCCTTTGTTTTTCTTTGAATATTGGCGGCCGAGTTCCTCAAAAAAGTGACTTGAAATATTCTAACACTCCCTTGGTGTACTACTGTCGCTTTACATTTAAATGTAGCAGTAAATGTTCTTCCATGGGTTATTACGGTCGTTTGTGCAGAAAGTAAATTTTGCTTGACACATCATCATTTGACAAACAGCCTGCTGGATTTTATCTCAGGTTCTTCGTCCGACGTTTGTCTGATGATTTCTCTGTTGTATCGCCAGTAAGAGTGTCTGGAATTGTCAAAGTTTCACCCTCTATTGCTGATGGTGGACTGGAGGCGAGCTCGTGGCGTGCCAACGTCCAGGGGCTTCTCCACAGTCATTTCCGGTCCGTTGCTACCTGCAACGATCGTTCACTGCAGCACGGGAATCCAGGATCCGTTTACCTTGAGAATCTCTTCCATCTCTGTGTATTTCTGTAGCTTCTCTCAACAACCAAGTGTGGTAGCTCCTCTCTAGAGCCAGGACTTCCCTGTGGGCGAATTTTACTACGTAGTTGGCCTCAGACCTCATGCGCTTAGGAGTAGCTCAGTGACTTCCTAAGGCAGCCTCCATGCCAACATAAATGGCGCTAGGAAATGACAAACAACTAATATTTCTAGATGTGCTGCTCACAAGAAATGGTGAAAACCTGGGACACAGCGGGTATTAAAAACCGATAGACACAGACCGATACGTGCAGCAACTGTCGTATCAAAACCCAAGCCAGAAAAGAGGCATGTTTAATATAATAGTAAACTGATATATGGCCACAGCACCTCAGACGCGAAATGCAACACTTGGAAATTGTTCTCAGGAGTACTGGGTACTCCACAAGTTATATTAGAAGTGTAACAGAATCAAACAGTCGGCGAAGTGTCATGTACCACACATTTCCAGAGTGAAGTGCAGAGTCGGCCCTATATTGCGCAAACATGGCGTAAAGACTATTTATAAACCGACAAAGAAGACCAAACAGTGTTTCAGATAGGTTCAAAAATGGTTCAAATGGCTCTGAGCACTATGGGACTTAACTTCTGAGCTCATCAGTCCCCTAGAACTCAAAAGTACTTAAACCTGACTAACCTAAGGACATCACACACATTCATGAAGGATTCGAACCTGCGACCGTACCAGTCGCGCAGCTCCGGGCTGAAACACCTAGAAGCGCTCGGCCACTCCGGCCGGCTGTCAGATAGGCAAAGGAAAAAGCGACCGACTTTCCATGTCGGGAGTATGCGGCGTAGCATGGAGATGCGGAAAAGTTTATGATAGAACCAATGGACGATCAGTCAATACCATAATCAAAGAACATAAGCGACATTGCAGATTGGCGCAGGTGGAGAAATCGGCCGTGGTAGAACATGCGCCATTTGAGGCAGGCTACATAATAAAATTTGACAACACGGAAGTCCTGGCTGTAGAGAAGAGCTGTCACACCCGCTTGTTCAGAGAAACCACAGAAGTACATAAACATCAGAAAAGCTTCTACAAGAAAGAAGAGAGCCTCATGGCGAACGGATCCTGTATTCCCGTACTGCAGCGAAAGATAATTGCAGGTAGCAAGTGGAGGATCTCACCGGAAATAACCGCGGAGAAGCCCTCGGACGTTGGCGCGGCAATTACATATAACGTGCGGCCACGGTTTCGCCTCCAGTCCATCACCGGCACTCGATGGTGGAGCTTTGACAATGCCAGCAACTTGTGCTGGTGAATCGTCAGAAAAATCATCAGACATACGTCGGGCGAAGAACGCGAGAGAGAAACCAACAGGCAGTTTATAAACAAGTGGCCATTAGAGCCTCAACAATTATGTACTTCCTGATTTGTCTGACAGTTTAAACCGCCTATCGTTACTTGAAGGGTACTCTAGTCTTCAATACCATAAACTGTCTGACCGAGCCAGGTCAGAGGCGTGTTACTTAACAACTCTCATTTAAATAGTTTTTGCTTGCCTTAACTTAACTGGTCTTATTGATCAGTCATGACTATCTTTACTTAGTTAAAATTTGCTTCACCAGGTTACGCTCCATTCAGACTTTTGCACGCAGCGACTGTTATATTTACTTGTAAATAATAGAATTCAGCTATCGGACGCCCCTTTGAAGTTTTCTTGGCAGTTCTAGGTTTCACCTAGAAACTAGCCATTCTCAGTGCATTATCATTTTTGATCAATGCATGTAATGCCAATTCAATGAACTGTGGATGAAGCCCGACCAAAAGGCATTACATGCATCGATCAAAACTGATCAATGAACCGTGGATGGAGCCCGACCAACAGGCATTACGTGCATCTATCAAACATGATAGTGCATTGAGAATAGCTAGTTTATAGCTGAAATCTTGATCTGCCAATAAATTTCAAAGCGACGACTGACGGCTGAAATCTATTATTTAAATGTTAGAATTTGCTTATTTATACACTAATAGCTCCAGTTAGTCACCGCCGTTCTCTCTCTAAAATTACTTGTATTTTGCTGAAATTGTTGGCGTGTAACACTGCTTATGTTGTTCATTTTACTGTTGCACGTCCATGGCAGTTTGGGGATAAAGAAGAAATTTCACGACACTAATTTGGAAGGTCTATGTTTACGTATAATTCAGACTGTTCTCTGGAATTATTGGACTTCAATCCTTTTTGGGAAAATAGTAGTTATTCTCATTTTGCTTGCGACTACTTCGATGTGCATACATATTTAATCGAAACTGTTTCTATTTTCTTACACAACAGCTTTAATTGTATCTGTTGTGTAGAATTGACAGTATTTATGTTTTGTTTTCTACTAGAAAGAAATGTTTTACCCATGTATGCCTTTTTCTGTATTGCTCACGTACCAGTGCGTATACTGTTTGCCTTCACGTAAAAACAGATTTTGAGAAGAGCTCAGTGACTTACCCCTCAGGAAGCCCAGTTTCCATGCATACTAGCTACAAGATTAAGTTCTGCCCTTCAACTCACCCTCCTTTGTCATATTATTTGGTTTGTCGCTTCCTGCTCATTATTCCTTGATCTTTTACTTTTGATGATCGCTGTAGACTTAGATTCACAATTATTTATAGGTACCGGGTGATCAAAAGCTCAGTATAAATTTGAAAACTTAATAAACCACGGAATAATGCAGACAGAGAGGTAAAAATTGACGCACATGCTTGGAATGACATGGGGTTTTATTAGAACCAAGGAAAGAAAGAACAAAGTTCACTAAATGTCCGACAGATGGCGCTGGACAGCAAAACGTCAGGACTGTGCATGACAGTCGCGTACAAAAGGAGCTGTAATGCGAGAGAGAATCAGATGCGCCAGCAGTCGCAGTATGTTGACATTACCTTAAAAGACGCTTTTAGAGAAGCTGTATTATCAGAATGGGGAATGTGCTAGTTCAGCGTTACGATCCTATCCCATAGGAAGGGGATTCTAACTGGTAAAGGTCTGTTGACAAATGCAGCTGTGGCGAGAATGATTTTGAAATTCGAAGCCACGGGTTGTTTAGACGATAGACACAGTAGTGGCCGACCGAGCCCAAGGCGTAATGCTGCTGAGACAGTTCACAAAGAAATGGAGACTGTAGCGGATTTGTGTATGAACGGGGAAGTCAGCGCTCGTGTGCAGTGGCACGTCGCACCGGCATTCCATACACTACTGTTTGGGGAGGAGAAAGACTAATTGACTTCTGCAACAAGTTTCAGCTAGTAATAGCGAATACCCTGTTCAAGAATCACAAGTGGAGGAGGTATACTTGGACAAGGCCGGGAGATACGGGAAGATTTCAGTTACATTACATCATGGTCAGACAGAGATTCCGGAATCAGATACTGGATTGTAAGTCATACACAGGAGCAGATATAGACTCAGATCACAATATAATAGTGATGAAGAGTAGGCCGAAGTTCAAGACATTAGTCAGGAAGAATCAATACGCAAAGAAGTGGGATACGGAAATTCTAAGGAATGACGAGATACGTTTGAAGTTCTCTAACGCTATAGATACAGCAATAAGGAATAGCGCAGTAGGCAGAACAGTTGAAGAGGAATGAACATCTCTAAAAAGGGCCATCGCAGAAGTTGGGAAGGAAAACATAGGTACAAACAAGGTAGCTGCGAAGAAACCATGGGTAACAGAAGAAATACTTCAGTTGATTGATGAAAGGAGGAAGTACAAACATGTTCCGGGAAAATCAGGAAGACAGAAATACAAGTCGCTGAGGAATGAAATAAATAGGAAGTGCAGGGAAGCTAAGACGAAATGGCTGCAGGAAAAATGTGAAGATATCGAAAAACATATGATTGTCGGAAGGACAGACTCAGCATACAGGAAAGTCAAAACAACCTTTGGTGACATTAAAAGCAACAGTGGTAACATTAAGAGTGCAACGGGAATTCCACTGTTAAATGCAGAGGAGAGAGCAGAATTATCGCACAATCACCATAACAGCTCATGCATCGAAGCTGCTTACAAGAATTAAATACAGAAGAATGGAAAAGAAAATTGAGAATGCGCTAGGTGACGATCAGTTTGGCTTTAGGAAAAGTAAAGGCACGAGAGAGGCAATTCTGACGTTACGGCTAATAATGGAAGCAAGGCTAAAGAAAAATCAAGACACATTCATAGGATTTGTCGACCTAGAAAAAGCGTTCGACAATATAAAACGGTGCAAGCTGTTCAAGATTCTGAAAAAAAGTAGGGGTAAGCTATAGGGAGAGACGGGTCATATACAATATGTACAACAACCAAGAGGGAATAATAAGAGTGGACGATCAAGAACGAAGTGCTCGCATTAAGAGGAGTGTAAGACAAGGCTGTAGCCTTTTGCCCCTACTCTTCAATCTGTACATCGAGGAAGCAATGATGGAAATAAAAGAAAGGTTCAGGAGTGGAATGAAAATACAAGGTGAAAGGATATCAATGATTCGATTCGCTGATGACATTGATATCCTGAGTGAAAGTGAAGAAGAATTAAATGATCTGCTGAACGGAATGGACGGTCTAATGAGTACACAGTATGGTTTGAGAGTAAATCGGAGAAAGATGAAGGTAATGAGAAGTAGTAGAAATGAGAACAGCGAGAAACTTAATATCAGGATTGATGGTCACGAAGTCAATGAAGTTTAGGAATTCTGCTACCTAGGCAGTAAAATAACCAATGACGGACGGAGCTAGGAGGACATCAGAAGTAGACTCGCATTTCTGGCCAAGAGAAGTCTACTAATATCGAACACCGGCCTTTATTTGAGGAATAAATTTCTGAGGATGCACGTCTGGAGTACAGCATTGTATGGTAGTGAAACATGTACTGTGGGAAAACCACAACAGAAGAGAATCGAAGCATTTGAGATGTGTTGCTATAGACGAATGTTGAAAATTAGGTGGATTGATAAGGTAAGGAATGAGGAGGTTCTACGCAGAATCGGAGAGGAAAGGAATATGTGGAAAACACTGATAAGGAGAAGGGACAGTATGATAGGACATCTGCTAAGACATGAGGGAATGACTTCCATGGTACTAGAGGGAGCTGTAGAGGGAAAAAACTGTAGAGGAAGACAGAGATTGGAATACGTCAAGAAAATAATTGAGGACGTAGGTTGCAAGTGCTACTCTGAGATGAAGAGGTTAGCACAGGAAAGGAATTCGTGGCGGGCCGCGTCAAACCAGTCACCAGACTGATGCCAAAAAAAAAAAAAAAAAAAAAAAAAAAAAAAAAAAAAAAAAAAAAAACTGTTTGGTTGGCACTGAGGCGTATCCTCCGATGCTATCCGAACAAAATTTATCAGCATCATGAACTGTTACCTTGCGATTTAGTGAAGCGGAGGGCATTTGCCGTGTGGGCGTTTCAAAAGATGGCGGAAGAATACGATTGGTTGAGTAACTTGTTGTGGAACGACGAAGCTCATTCCACGCTCCAAGGGTCTGTCGACGTCCACAACTGCAAAATTTGGGCTACCGAAAATCCTAGAACTGTCGTGGAAACTCCACTGCACGACGAGAAAGTCACGGTATGGGTTGGATTTACCACATCTACCGTTATTGGACCTTTTTTCTTCGAGGAAATGCGTGATTCTGGTTTTGTAACTGCTACCGTGACAGGTTAGAGGTACGCCCATATGTTACAGAATTTCATCATCTCCAGCCTGGCTGATAAACACCTACAGGAACGTACGATGTTTATGCAAGATGGCACTCAACGCCATATTGCTAGACGAGTGAAAGATCTCTTGCACGCGTCGTTTGGTGATGATCGTGTGCTCAGCCGCCACTTTCGTCATGCTTGGCCTCCCAGGTCCCCAGATCTCAGTCCGTGTGATTATTGGCTTTGGGGTTACCTGAAGTAGCAAGTGTATCGTGATCGACCGACATTTCTATGGATGCCGAAAGACAACACCAAACGCCAATGCTACACCATAACTCCGGACATGCTTTACAGTGCTGTTCACAACATGATTCATCGACTACAGCTACTGTTGAGGAATGATGGTGGACATATTGAGCGTTTCCTGTAAAGGACATCATCTTTGCTTTTTCTTACTTTGTTATTGTAATTATTGCTATTCTCATCAGATGAAGTACCATCTGTAGGAGATTTTTTAAAATTTTGTAATTTTTTGGTTCTAATAAGACCCCACGCCATTCCAAGCATGTGTGTGTCAATTCCGTGATTTATTCAGTTTTCAAATTTATACTGACTTTTTGATCACCCGGTATATTATCAAGGCTTTCTGCTTCTGCAATGCATCAAAACTCATTCCCAGATTCTTTCCGTCTAGAATTAGTTTGGAAGATAGAGAACCATCACTGAAAACAGAAATTGCCTCCAGCATACAAATAAGTTCACTATCTCTGGGGAAGAATTAAGTTTTATAGGATCTTTGCAGTATAGGTGCACTTAGTAATGTATTTGTGTCTCGATGTGAAAGTAATTCTCACTATGAACCCGGAGAAGGATGTAGAGAATCACTTATATCCGTGCCAGTCTATTGTCAACATTTACAGGAGGAGCGATATATCCAGGCCGCTATAAGATCTCCTTTACTAAAATAATTCGCTAAAGCGACATTCTATATTTTACCGTTGTACTTCATTAACGCTGCTATAAGTCGTGCTATACATGTGGTGAACACGGCCTTGTAGTGATGTAACTCAATGCAGGAGGCAGACGGCAGCATCGTCAAGAAAGAGTGTGGAGCAGGCAGCTGCGATGCAGGGGCGGCTGCGACGCGGGGGCGGCCGTGGTCTGTGGTGGGCGGCGTGGACGGGGAGGCGCCGGGCAGTCGCACTCATGGGTCGACCGCACACAAGTTGTTGTTGTTGTCGTTGTTGTGGTGCTCTCCATGCTACTCTATACCGAGCAAGCTGCTTCATCTCCCAGTCCCTACTGCAACCTACATTCTTCTGAATCTGCTTAGTGTATTCATCTCTTAGTCTCCCTCTACGATTTTTACCCTGCACGCTACCGTCCAGTACTAAATTGACGATCCCTTGATGCCTCAGAACATGCCCTACCAACCGATCCCTTCTTCTAGTCAAGTTGTGCCACAAACTCACCTTCTCCCCTATCATATTCAATACTTCCTAATTAGTTATGTGATCTATCCATCTAATCTTCGCCATTCTTCTGTAGCACCACATTCCAAAAGCTTCTATTCTCTTCCTGTCCAAACTATTTACCGTACATGTTTCACTTCCATACATGGCTACACTCTATGCAAATACTTTCAGAAACGACTTCCGGATTTATGGACAGCCCTGCAGTATTCATGGTGTCAGTTCCATCCAGCATTATTTGAGACATTAATTTTGAGGCGCTTCTGCGAGCTCGCGGGGGCCCTGCATTATTTTAGGCAGATGTAGCACTATCTTTGTCTCTTCAGTGTAGAAGTTAGTGCACTAAGGTATTGCACATATCCTGAGAAACAATTGAAAAGGAATGGGAAGAACATTTAGAGTAAAGACCGACCCTAGAGTGCAACTGCCTGAATCTGCTGTCGTGTTGTGAGGACCGGTTTGCTGTCTTGTGTGGTGGTCACAGTGTGTACAGAGAGTAAGTCGCTACATCCGCCTGTACACGCTCTTATCCCATTTTCTTTGCTGCATCTCTTCCAGAGTTGCTCTGATTGGGAAATGTGCCCTTCATTTTGGGGACTAGTCCTTAAAAGTTGTACGCTATTCCCCTCTACTTCTCGAGGAAGATAAACGAGTTTTGCAATCGAAATTCTAGGTGTGTCTTTATGAAAGATAAATCCGCAACATACCATAGCGATTACTCTCAGTGTCAGCTTCTAACGACCCTACCACAACAAAGGTCAGCATTTAATAACGATTGTGGTGTCGCTCATGCTGCTAAATACTTCAATTTCGGGCAACAACAGTCATATTATGTGGCAGGTGTCATTAGAGCACAGTTAATAAAGTCATTTCATGTAATAATCAAAAACCTAAGCACTCATCTTTTTGTGTTTCCCACACTGGTCTCGTCGTAAAATCATGGCTCAGTCGTTGAAAATCTAGGTGGTTATGATTCCAAGCTCGGATGCAAAGGGGTCTAGGTTTTATTCTGCTATATTCAAGAGTTATGTAGATGCGTTTCACAAACCATTCTTGAAGATTACACTTTTGCTGAACAATGGTGATGTAAAAAATAAATCAGCACTCCGAAATTAAGTTACACTTCGTTTTAATTGCTTCTATCACGTGACACACAAACATCACTTCACAATACAAAACATACTTGAAAACATCTTCCTCACGTTTTATAAGCCAACTACAAAATGCATCTTTCCAACATGACGTCGACGACTTGACTTACTCAAGGTCCGACTCTCTAACTAGTTAACAACTAACTAATAATCGCTTACGCGCCCAAAATCAGTGTTACAAGTACGTCAAAGATCATAGTGACAAAAGAAAGAATACACATAGGAATAATATCATTGCAATATAAACGTATCGATGTATCACAAATGAAATCAAATCTGAATGTTGTCTCAGAAATATGTTAAATAGTTCACAGAAATACAGTAGAATATTACTGGTATCGAGAGGATCAGGTGACGTACCATAATGGTTACGTAATTTAAGTACTATTACAAGCGTCACTACATCTAAGATATCCCCAGGATCGAATTTACAGCAGGCCAACAGCGACTTCAAACATGTAGCCGCCTTCATTGAACCATGTTATGGCATACTACAGAGTTCCTGGTGCTCAGCCTGCTCTTCTTCCCTTGACACAGCATGGCGTCTCAATTGTCAGCACCAGCAGAGACAACAGACAACAATCACACCTATACTGCGTAAGAAGATTACAGTGATCTGACTAGTACACACAAAGGAGCCTGCACTGACGCTTTCCGTGTCTGCCAACAACAAACTTCAGTGTTTCTCTCTTTGTTCTCAGCAGCATATCATTGTGTCCGTGACTATAACGGCTCGTGCTATATTCACGTTAAGTATACTTCTCTTTCAGGTATTGAAGCCAACAGCTAAATAACTGCTTCTTGCTCTCGTGGAATTTAACAGAATTAATGACTGGAAATAAGGTCATAACAGTTTATGGAGCTACAAAAAATTTGGCTCTTCCGAGGCATGTGCTAGCTACGTTCTCTGCTAGGAAGCAGAGTTCAATTTAGGGACTCAGTGAACCAGTTATTAGAAGTCAATGAAAGCATCATGAGTAATCGGAAAACGGCCATCAAGAATGGTATGCCTTACAGCACAGAAACATCTATGGAAAGTAGCAAACATTGTTGCCTTGGATATATTCACACGTAGAACCAGGCAACACAGACGAATGGCTTATCTCGCACTTACATAATTTCTGACGGCGTCTGTAGGAGCACAGCTGTGGTCTCGTTGACCTCCTGACCTCGTTCCACTGTAGAAGAATCTGAAACATGGAGTCATTGAGCAGCCCTTTGCCCTGACGCAGTACCATCTACAGGGTGACTCAGGAGGAAAGATACATGCTTTGCGGGTAATAGTATCAGTCATTCTGAACAAAGAACATCATATGAATATATTCTTAACAGTCATATGAACATATTCTTAATAATTTCCGAAGAAACTAATGCAAATAATGACAACAGGACAAACTGCAAGGGATAGTAAATGAAACATTGTGATTTAATGTTTTGTTTAATCATGCACATTTTCTCACAAAAAGACGTTCAGAAAGTCCACCATCAACTCCAACGCATTTTTCAGCCCTTGTAGACAGCTGCTTTGAGTTCATTCGTGCAGTCCTTTACTTGAGCACATGCATGTAAAATACGAGCGAGGCATTTCTCCTTTGTGCCCGCTCGGCACGTATAGACTTCGTTCTGAAACCAACAAACTGTAATCTAACGGAGTAAGATCATCACTCGTATTCGTGAACAGTGGAATTCTCATTTCATTACCTGTAGGCGAAGGTCATGTCAATGTACTCCACATACGTGACGACATTGCCTTTTAATTACACTGAGCTGCACGATTTTGGCTGCACGCATAACAACATTGCAGTACACTGGTGTCACCACTATAGCACTGAGACACAGGGTAACCATATCTCGTCGCCATTCCGTGTGCAAGTGGTGTGTGCATTGAAGTGATCAATAATGACATCACTACGTATCCCCATGACACCTTGCTTCTATTCGTATGAGAGTGCTGGTGAAGAAGAACATGAGACTGCCATCTGTGATTCTCAGACATCTGTATATTGGATATGCTTAAGAAAAGAGCGTACGTTAATTCGGAGCTTCTTGTCCAGAATCACCAATACTATCACCCCTCAAGCTTGTATATTTCCTCCTGAGCCCCCCTGTATACTTCTATGAGACACATGCAGGTCAGTATCAAGTAGCAATTGATAAATTTTGTATATAGTATGTTAATTACACCAATGTGCCACAATGATGACACAGGTGAATAGCTGTAATTCGGAAATAACCCCAATTTAAAAACCCCTATTTCCTTCAGCACATTTAATTTCTACAACAAACCATAGAAGCGGTGGAGACATCAGATCTTTAATTTTTTTCTACACTTACCTGTTCAGGAAGCCATTCGAATTGGAAATCTAGCACAATACTAATATGACGACAAGATAGTAATACTTTATTCAATAAGCTGTCCACTTGACTTATGTTTTTATTTAAGAAACCCACGGTATTTTAAGACTAGAATCTGTTTCATACTGCCATTAACGGCAAGCATTGCATGCTGCTATGACAAAACTGGTCCGCACAGTGGATCAGTGATCTGCTACTGAAGTCTGGGGAGCATGACTGGGCATCACTAACTAGAAATGACAAGCTTAGTCAGACTTCTCATTCTCAAACATGCTGCCATAGTCCAACATGACAACACCCAACCACGACTAGGACGATACGTCAGAGCCAACCCTAGAGAATAGGTGTTTCCTTCTACTAACATATGTGCTAACGTTTTCTAGCTGATGCTTCGCTACCACAGCATTGGAAATGGTACTGAAAAGTAAGTTATTCCATTGACACAAGTTTTCAGTAACAACCTCGAACTGTCATTAAAGAAAATCTTAGTTCCAGTTCACACTCAGTATTTAAGATGTCCACAGTAGATGCTCAAGCTGATCCTTTAAATGAGTGGTTAAGTTACTATTTATTTCCTGCAATTACTTTTTATCCACTAACACCAGTCGTTCTGGGTTTCTTTTTGAAACTGAAGTGTGAAGTGCCTGCAAATAATATGGGAAACAACGAAGCCTGAAACATATAATGTGAAAAATAAATTATCTTCATTCGCGAAAATTACCAGGCCCTTAACCTAGATATGAATGCATCATAAAATAATAATCTCCACTGTCTTCAAGCAGTTGACGCCACGCTCTCAGAAAATGAATTAGGGTTCAGTAAAAAATTATGGAATCGCAGGAGAAAAATCTGATTTAAAATAATTTAGAGAGAAATGTACGGAAAAGAATTTGTAAGTATAAGAAGCTTTTGTAGATAAACGGAAAGTGTTTTATAATGTAAAGGGACAAAATAAAGCTTGCGGAACAGAAGGGAGTAGGAATAAGTCAGGGGCACTCATAACTTATCTGGAAGCTTTACAAACACATGAGGAATGTTACTGATGGGTGCCCAACGCAGACAGGAGCACATATTTAGAAAGGAGCCATAAGAATATCCGCAAACGGTAATTATTTTTATGGTATAAATGCTAAATGTTTTTAGTTAGGTGTTGGACATACAGTATCTACATACATAATGTGGTGTGCGTACAGTAAGACCTTCGTTACACACACCATCAGATTATTTGACTTGTCGCTCTAACAAAGTAGGCGAGTGTCAGCAATATGTCTCGTGGTCTTATCGTGGCGTGTTTATCTTCTGCCGTTAGTTCAGACGATAGAAATGCCACTTGCACGCTTAAAGTAGCAGATTGATGATGTCCAACTTTAAACAGAACTTGATTAATTTTCACACACATTTATTAAAATAGTAAGAATCATAAACCTTACTTAACTTGATTCTGGAAGCTATTTACAATTGAAAATTTGAAGTTTCTTTGGTCTTGTTACGTTAATCTTATTCTCATATATCTCTGTTACTTGACAAAGTGTCATGGCTATGTACAGGAATATGATAACCTTATTAGGCGCAGACTCAAACTTTAATGCAGACTAATGCAGACTGGTGCAGACCAATGCAGACTGGTGCAGACCAATGCAGACTGGTGCAGGCCAAAGCAGACTGACCACTCGGAGGTCTTTACACTCGTCATAATACCTCGCGCGTTCAGGTATCACTGCGCAAGTGTGATCCGCGAGGAGAAAAGATTCGACGTTAGCAACAATCGCATTGGCTGCGTTACATATTAATACGCGGATCGGCGGAAGCAGAATTTGGTCCATCTCTAAGACAACGCCATCTCGTAGTGCGGAGACGGACGAGCCCTGCGCCTGCGCTGTTGTGTTAGCGGGGCGCGCTCTAGTGGGAAAGTACGCGCTGACTACGCGGAACTATGTACACAACACATATTTTACAATGTTACAGAGTTAAAGGCTTTTTCATACTTTTCATTGTTAACAGACATATACGTATTACTTTTTATGCCTTGCTTATCGGCTAAATGTTTCCTTTCGAAAATTTGCTTGCAGGCACACATAAATTTGTTGACATATTTTTAGTGTCAAATATTTCGTTTTATGTATGTCTTTGTACACATGTACGCATATAGTTAATAGTATTTATTTATTGAATGCTCTTATCATATGTCTGATTGTGAACAGAAACATATACCTTCTTAGAACTGTGTTGTTGTCTTATATACTGCTGGACATGGATCCACCAAAAAAATAGTTTTTTGCAGCAACTAATCCAGATTCGATTTTCTAGTTACGTCGAGTCCGAAGCCTACATTTTAATGCCATTGAAAAAGGAAGATTTATTTCCCAGTTTCGTTTCTTGTTTTATTCCATCTAGTGCATACTCGAATAAATCATGAAGTTTTCGATACACAAGAAGGCGACATACAGATGCCCATGAGAGAAGGATGGATTTGTCCAATTTAGTCGGCGTTCTTGTAGCAAATATAACTGCGAGTCACAAATAGCATGCGTTTGAATTTGAGAGGCATATCTGTTGAAATCAATGGGACATGTGGCAACAGTAAATCTTCTCCTTTAAATGTTGTTGTTGTTGTTGTGGTCTTAAGTCCTCAGAATGGTTTGATGCAGCTCCCCATGCTACTCTATCCTGTGCAAGCTTCTTCATCTCCCAGTACCTACTACAGCCTACATCCTTCTGAATCTGCTTAGTGTATTCAACTCTTGTTCTCCCTCTACGATCTTTACCCTCCACGCTGCCCTCCAATACTAAATTGATGATCCCTTGATGCCTCAGACCATGTCCTACCAACCGATCCCTTCTTCTAGTCAAGTTGTGCCACAAACTCCTCCCCCATACTATTCAGTACCTCCTCATTAGTTATATGATCTACCCACCTAATCTTCAGCCTTCTTCTGTAACACCACATTTCGAAAGCTTCTACTCTCTTCTTGTCCAAACTATTTATCGTCCACGTGTCACTTCCATACATGGCTACACTCCATACAAATACTTTTAGAAACGACTTCCTGACACTTAAATCTATACTTGATGTTAACAAATTTCTCTTCTTCAGAAACGCTTTCCTCGCCATTGCCAGGCTACATTTTATATCCTCTCTACTTCGACCATCATCAGTTATTTTGCTCCTCGAATAGCAAAACTCGTTTCTACTCTAAGTGTCACATTTCCTAATCTAATTCCCTCAGCATCACCCGACTTAATTCGAATACATTCAATTATCCTCGTTTTGCTTTTGTTGGTGTTCGTCTTATATCCTCCTTTCAACTGCTCTTCCAAGTCCTTTGCTATCTCTGACAGAAGTACAATGTAATCGGCGAACCTTAAAGTTTTTATTTCTTCTCCATGAATTTTAATACCTACTCCGAATTTTTGTTTTGCTTCCTTTACTCCTTGCTCAATATACAGATTCAATGACATCTGGGAGAAGCTACAACCATGCCTTACTCCCTTCACAACCACTGATGCTCTTTCTTGTCCCTCGACTCTTATAACTGCCATCTGGTTTCTGTATAAATTGTAAATAGCCTTTCGCTCCCTGTATTTTACCCCTGCCACCATTAGAATTTGAAAGAGAGTATTCCAGTCAACATTGTCAAAAGCTGTCTCTAAGTCTACAGATTCTATAAACGTAGGTTTCTTAATCGAGATTCTAAAATAAGTCGTAGAATCAGTATTGCCTCACATGTTCTCCTATTTTGACGGAATCGAAACTGATTTTCCCCGAGGTCTGCTTCCACCAGTTTTTCCATTCGTCTGTAAAGAATTCGCGTTAGTATTTTGCAGCCGTGACTTATTAAACTGGTAATTCGGTAATTTTCACATCTGTCAACGCCTGCTTTCTTTGGGATTGGAATTATTATATTCTTCTTAAAGTATAAGAGTATTTCGCCTGTCTCATACATTTCGCTCACCAGGTGGTAGAGTTTTGTCGACCGAGCGAGGTGGCGCAATGGTTAGACACTGGACTAGCATTCGGGAGGACGACGGTTCAATCCCGCGTCGGGCCATCCTGATTTAGGTTTTCCGTGATTTCCCTAAATCACTCCAGGCAAATGCCGGGATGGTTCCTTTGAAAGGGCACGGCCGACTTCCTTCCCTAATCCGATTAGACCGATTACCTCGCTGTTTGGTCTCCTTCCCCAAAACAACCAAACAACCAAGAGTTTTGTCAGAACTGACCCTCCTAAGGTTGTCAGTAGTTCTATTCGAATGTTTTCTACTCCTGGGCCTTGTTTCGACTTAGGTCTTTCAGTGCTCTATCAAACTCTTCTCGCAATATCATATCTCCCATTTCATCTACATCTTCTTCCATTTCTATAACATTGCCCTCAAGTTCATCGCCCTTGTATAGAATCTCTGAATACTCCTTCCACCTTTCTGCTTTCCCTTCTTTTCTTAGAACTGGGTTACCATCTGGTGGTTCTCTTTTCTCCAAAGTTCTCTTTCATTCTCCTGCCCGCATCTCGTGGTCGTGCGGTAGCGTTCTCGCTTCCCACGCCATGGTTCCCGGGTTCTATTCCCGGCGCGGTCAGGGATTTTCTCTGCCTCGTGATGGCTAGGTGTTGTGTGATGTCCTTACATTAGTTACGTTTATGTAGTTCTAAGTTCTAGGAGACTGATGACCATAGATGTTAAGTCCCATAGTGCTCCGAGTCTTTTCAACCTTTTTATAAATTTTCCTGTAGGCAGTATCTATCTTACCCCTAATGAGATAAGCCTCTATATCCTTGCATTTTTCCTGCAGCCATGCCTGCTTAGCCACTTTGCACTTCCTGTCGATCACATTTTTGAAACGTTTCAATTCCTTTTTGCCTGCTTCATTTACTACATTTTTGTATTTTCTCCTTTCATCAATTAAATTCAATATTTCTTCTGTTACCCAAGGATTTCTAGCAGCCCTCGTCCTTTTACCTACTTTATCCTCTGCTGCCTTCACTACTCCATCCCTCAAAGCTACCCATTCTTGTTCTACTGTATTTCTTTCCCCCATTCTTGTCAATTGTTCCCTTATGCTCTCCCTGAAACTCTGTACAACCTCTGGTGTAGTCAGTTTATCCAGGTGCTATCTCCTTAAATTCTCACCTTTTTGCAGTTTCTTCAGTTTTAATCTACAGTTCATAACCAATAGATTTTGATCAGAGTCCACATCTGCCCCTGGAAATGTCTTACAATTTAAAACCTGGTTCCTAAATCTCTGTTTTACCATTATGTAATCTATCTGAAACCTGTCCGTATCTCCAGGCATCTTCCATGTATACAATCTTCCTTTATGATTCTTGAACCAAGTGTTAGCTCTGATTAAGTTATGCTCTGTGCAAAATTCCACCAGGCGGCTTCCTCTTTCGTTTCTTACCCTCAATCCATATTCACCTACTACATTTCCTTCTCTTCCTTTTCCTGCTATCGAATTCCAGTCACCAACGACTATTAAATTTTCGTCTCCCTTCACTATCTGAATAATTTCTTTTATCTCATCATACATTTATTCAATTTCTTCGTCATCTGCAGAGCTAGTTGCCACATAGACTTGTACTACTGTCGTAGGCGTGGGCTTCGTGTCTATCTTGGTCACAACAATGTGTTCTTCTGTGCTGTTTGTGGTAGTTTACCCGCATTCCTATTGTTTTATTCATTATTAAACCTACTCCTGCATTACCTCTATTTGAATTTGTAGTTTTAACCT
Source organism: Schistocerca gregaria (assembly GCF_023897955.1). Lineage (NCBI taxonomy): Eukaryota > Metazoa > Arthropoda > Insecta > Orthoptera > Acrididae > Schistocerca > Schistocerca gregaria. The sequence continues at coordinate 53,549,572 of NC_064927.1, forward strand.
TGTATTCACATGACCAAAAGTCTTGTTCCTCCTGCCACCGAACTTCACTAATTCCCACTATATCTAACTTTAACCTATCCATTTCCCTTTTTAAATTTTCTAACCTACCTGCCCGATTAATGGATCTGACATTCCACGCTCCGATCCCTAGAACGCCAGTTTTCTTTCTGCTGATAACGATGTTCAAAATGGTTCAAATGGCTCTGAGCACTATGGGACTCAACTGCTGTGGTCATTAGTCACCTAGAACTTAGAACTACTTAAACCTAACTAACCTAAGGACATCACACACATCCATGCCCGAGGCAGGATTCGAACCTGCGACCGTAGCAGTCGCACGGTTCCGGACTGCGCGCCTAGAACCGCGGGATAACGATGTCCTCCTCAGTAGTTCCTACCCGGAGATTCGAATGGGGGACTATTTTACCTCCGGAATATTTTACCCAGGAGGACGCCATCATCATTTATCCATACAGTAAAGCTGCATGCCCTCGGGAAAAATTACGGCCGTAGTTTTCCCTTGCTTTCAGCTGTTCGCAATACCAGCACAACAAGGCCGTTTTGGTTAGTGTTACAAGCCCAGTTCAGTCAATCATCCAGACTGTGGCCCCTCCAACTACTGAAAAGACATGCCTTTGTCTGGCCTCTCAACGGATACTCCACCGTTGTGGTTGCTCCTACGGTACGGCTATCTGTATCACTGAGGCACGAAGAGATTATAGGCACGCTAATTTTCAGCGTTAGAACTTGTGGTGGCGGGCTTCACATACCTAGTAAATTCGAGAATCCGGTTCTTTACCAGAGAGCTTCGTCTTGATTAACTACATTAACAATAAACAGATGCACCGTCACTTCGCGCGGTATTTAGTTTCCAATTTTGAAGCAGATGTCACTGTCATTGAAGTTTTTGGCTGCTAAAATAGCACGTTTGCTGAGCCGCTGTTGTTATTTGCAATTATTTGCGAGTTCTGAAAAATCTTTGTAAGTCGATTCGTCTCTCTCTGCTCCGACACTGCAGAAGATCATCGAAAATGTAACAAATTATGTGGATGTATCCATTGCCATTTCCCAGTCCCAACATTCGAAAGTTTATTCAAAACGTTCAGTGGCTGTAATAACAGTTGTAAACTCCAAACACAATTTCTGTACGTGTCCCTATACAACCGACGATTTTGGAAATGCTTTCGGTTCATCTGTGGCTGTGAGTTTGTCAACAATCACCAGAAAATAAAGTGAGTGCATCACCGAACAGCTGTTCATTTTCACTCAACTCTCTGAGTTTGGGTTAAAGAGCTTGTAATTGTTTTTTCTCCACTGTAGTGCATTAGTCCCATGTAATGAGCTGGGGTACATTACTCGTTACATACTTTTTGTTGGTATTGTGTAGTAATGCCAACGATTTTCATATTCATCTCCCACTCCAGTCTGAATACGCAGTTTGTTCATCATCCAGAAGAGTTTTGCAGTTACAGATGTTACGATTGCCAGTTCAATATTTTCTCGTGTTTGTGTGATTACCAAATGAGAGTGAAATGCCTCTGGGCGCATATAGGAAATAGAATCCACGTCTTGGGCTTGCAATTGCATGTATAATCTATATATATTATAAAAGTAGGAGTACAATGTGCGTGCCGCTAAAATTCAGAAACGAGACCCGGTACGATCAAGGCAGTTATATGGTATGGCAGCCCTCTACCTCCCATCCATGAACAAGGTTCCCGTTTTCACCTGAAGGGCGTGCTTTTCAACATTCCTGAAAATTCGAGAGTATTCGAGAACGTCCCAGACATTCTAGAATATTCAGAAGAACTCCATAACATTCCAATATGTCCGAAATATTCCACAATGATCCAGGATATTCTGTAATTTCGGGAGTAGTCTGTAACATTCGGAAAGATTCCGGCGGGGATTCTAACGTCAGTTCCTTACCAGTGACGAAAGCAGGAAACGAAAAAGTAGTGCAGTGAGTGAATGAAAACAGATAGAGAAGTGTGAGTGTTCAAAGTGACTGACTATAAATCGAAGATAAAGAATGAAAAGTGTGTAATATCTACTTAGTGAATTTATTTGTAAAAAGTTGATTTGATTTATTTTAGACAACGCGGAAGCGTAAAAGAGAAGGAGATTTTGACAGTTCTGAAGCAAAATGGGAGAAACAGAAAGCACGTTTTAAGTTCCCGGCGAACGAGAATGAGCGCCGCAAGAAGCAGAGAAAGGGAATAACAACGAGAGGGAAGGACTGAAGAATCAAGAATTGAGACACAATCTTATAATAAAAGACTGCAAACTCCTGACAGCCATGAAAATATCACGCTACGAGAAGCGCGGTAGAGGACAAGTAAACAGTACAACCTAGCAAATGAAGCTTTCCACAACGATCCAACGAAAGAATATAACAAACACAAAATGGATTACATCTGCCAGTTTTGCAAAGCGAAAAAGATCAGTAGAGAAACAACAACAGTCTCTTCATTGATGGAAAACTCAATTAGCACCACTCGAGCAGGAAAATTGTAGAGCCAAACACTTTTTTCAAAATACAAATCTCTACAACGCCTGCTTCCAAATGACTTACAGTCTCATCAACACTAAGAGAGATGAAATTGAAAACGTTTTCGCCATTCAAGGGCAAATCTATCACAGCACAGGATCGTTACTACCGCTACCCAACAAAGATCAAGAATTATTGCAAGTGCATTTCATCGCAAAATAAGAAACAGAAATTGAGCAACAATGAACAGCTATTAGTGGACTGAGACAAGAAGTAGTTCGAGAGGTGTAGAGGATCTTACACGAATAGAATCAACTTACTTACGTATTTAAGACAGCACTAGACAGAATGATTTCTGATGACTATAAACTCATAATTCGAACCGAAGAAAGACCACATCTACAGCACGAACGTCGACTTAGCGCACTTTAGATTGCAGTTTTGGACAATGAAACCACAAGCCGCGACGTAATTGTAAAACGAATAAGAGAAGGACTACAACGAATTGCAAAGACCCACCGTTCATATGACGCCCTCCAATATCCATTAACACTTCTGCACGGAGAGGACGTATATCATTTTAATTTGAAACAAATCGAACCTTCAACAGGCGTAGAAACAAACAGTAAAGGCACTTCCAAGGAGTTCTGTGTTAACCGGTCAATGATCGGAGACAATGAAACTTAAGTCAGGTTCTCAACAGTCACCGTTTATTCCAACTATTCCTGGTAGATAGGTATCCAAAAACAGAAGTGGAACGGAATTACGTACGGAAGAACACAGCCACCTTCGAGACGAAATCATAAATGACGGAAATATTTGCGACATTGGAACAATGGTAATCTTATGCCCATCATGCACATAAGGTGTCCGAGACCCATGCACGAATACACTCAAGATACGACGACCGACATAAAAAATATGGACAACCTGACTTCTTCATAAAATTCACATGCAACTCCTCGTGGCCAGAAATCAAACAGAAAGTAAGATATGGATTAGCCCCCACGCATTGACGCGACATAATAGCCTGAGTTTTCCGACAAGAAAAGTGACATACCAGATCTCTGCAACATTTTGGTATGGATGCATGCAATCGAATGGCAAAACGAGGACTGCCTCACACAGTCTCATGTGGCTACACGACGCAATTAATCCCACCGATATCGACAAAATCATCCAAGCTGAATCCAGTCAGAAGGAAGACCCGGAACTATACGACACATTAGTGAAAAACATGGTTCACAGACAATGCAGGCCATTTAAATTCGCCATGCATGAATAATGGACAATGTACAAAAAAGTGCTCAAAACCATGCTTGGACGACACACAAACCGCAGTTGATGGCTATCTTAAATATCACCTAAAGTCAACAAAAATACGAATACGAAGCAGCGACGACCTGGAAACAGGTGTCAGTGAGTAGTACCATAGAACACACTACTTTCCAAAATCTTCATAGCACGCATAAACGTAGAATACTACAATTCAATGGAATCCATAAGATACGAGAATCAGTAAGTATGTGAGCAAAGGCAGGGACTTGCCAGGAGAGCGAACAACAAAACTCACGTACCAAATGAGAAGATACATCAACAGCAACGAAGCAGCGTGGCAGATTTTCGGTTTTCCCATACACGAACGCGAACCATCTGTGCAACATACAGAAGTACATTTGGAGAATGGACAGAGAGTTTATTTCACAAAAGACGCTGCCATAAAAACAGCAAGCGGAACCATCTCAGGAAACAACATTAAAAGCATTTTCCCAAATCTGCCAAACTGATCCACTCACGAAAACATTACTATATGTCGACGTCCCTATATACAGTATTATACGTGGAAGACAGCAAGAAAAATCTTACAACGACGAAATCAAGGAATTCAATAGTAGAATATCCGGGAAGCATAGAAACGGACGCAGTAGGCCAAGTATACACCGTACATCCGAAGAACGCCGAATTTTCTGTCTCCGGATGTTGCTACACGAAATACGGCGACCAACAAGTTTCACAGATCTTAAGACTGTTGCTTACACCAGACGTACACAGAAGCAGGTCAGCTGTTACGACGACCGGGGGACGACAACCACTGTGGACTGACTCTACAAGAGGTTTCACTCACAGCCTCATCTCAAGAAATGACAGACTTATTCGCCATAATTGTAACAACATGTAACACGTCGAATCCAAAAGCCTCCTTCAAAGAGAGTATGAATGCTGACATACTATACCAAATCCGACCTCATCCTGAACTGAATTCAACAGCGATATCTTCAGTGAAACACTTATTTGCCTAATAAATATTTAGCAATAACCAACCAAACTTATTACAACTTGAGATGCAAGCACCACGAAAAGACGTTATCAGTGTGCTTAACTTCGAAACTACAAAGGAAAAAAACTACATCAACGACCTACTTCAATATATTGCTCACAACAAACCATTCCCTAGTGACAATCAAAATTAGATTTACAATGTTATCGCGGATAGCGTCGATGACAACACTGGGGGAATTATTTACTTGGACATAATAGGCGGCAGGGCGAATATGTTACTAATAAATCGATTGCTGACGGAAATACGTGCTAAATAACATATCGAACTTGCACTGGCATCATCCGACATTGTACCCATGCTTATGGGAGCAGAACGAACGGCCCATACCGCCCTATCACTACCGTTGAACTCAGTCGAAGAATAATTCCCGGTATGTAAAATCTCAAGAGCATCTGGACGGGGCAAACTCCTAAAGCAAAGCTAAAATTGTCTTGTGAGACGAATGCACAATGGTACGTAAAAAATTACTCTACATCATGGACACGACATTACAAGACTTTCGAGGATACTCTGAAGTGATGGGAGGAACTCTACTCATACTCTCAGGAGATTTTCGACGAACACTTTCAGTTATCCCCAAGTCAACACCAGCAGACGAGATAACAGCATGCTTAACAAAAATTACATCGCTGGCCATACATACAAATACTGCGACTAACAAAAAAAAATATAAGAGTTGAACTATCGACAGATGACTAACTCATCGATCAAATTTATTCAAATATTGTTCATAACTGTATCAATCCGGGATGACTACTGAAAAGGCCAATTTTGGCACCTAAAAATAATATCGTCGAATATATAAACTTTAATATTCAAAACAAAGTTTCCGGTGAAGAGAGAATATACATATCAATCGACCCGACGGTAAACGTTGGAGAAACTGTGGACTTCCCTATGTAATTCCTAAACTCTCTGCATCACCCTGCCATCGACATAAAATAGGATCTCCGATCACACCTCTCAAAAATCTCAGCTCAGGAAAACTGTATAATGGAACAAGGATAATCGTCAAATAGCTGTCGAGTAACATCATCGAGGTCGAACTTATGATTGGAAAGTACGAAGAACACACACGCCCCCAAAATGCCACTGACCTCTACTGCACTACCATTCCAATTTAAATAACTGCAATTTCCAACCAAATTAGTTTACAGTTTTGCAATTAACAAAGACCAACGACAAACTTTAAAATCTTGTGGCATCAACTTCAACGAAGACTCCGGCTTCTCTAACAGTAAACTTTACGTAACTTGGTGACTAGTAACAAATTCGAAAAATTTGTATATACATACCCCTCAAAGTTAAAAGGGAAATATTGTTAATAAACAAGTATTGTAGATAGTTAGACTATATTTACAAAAAAAATACCTCTTATAAATTCAAGTTCATTCTTCTGTTCCACCTGCCACACAATCCCATATCAACTCCCTGAGCGAAGCCGGGTATCAGAGATAGCTCTAGCATAAGAAATGATTTGTTCTGGTGCCAGATTCGGAAGATTAGTTTGAACGAATGTACCCAGTTTGTCGACATCAGGAAATGTTTTTCGTTGCAAATCACTACAAAAATGTCGTTTGCATATTGATTCAGTGCAGCCATTCCCAACTATTTTGCTTGCAGTTGCCAAACATACCTCCTCAGTCAAACCCAGTGGCGCATTAAATACGTTTGGTATTAATTTAATATCCGGATTTTAATTCGTAACACTGAAACGATGTAGTATGTCTTCTCTCAAGAATGTTTTTGTATTTTTCTCAGAGATCGTTTTGTTATGATGGGTGGCATGGTGCTAATGATCGTAAGTAATGTGCGTATTTGTAGTGGTTGAGCAGTTCAGTACATCAGCGAGTGACGTGCCTCAATGTGCATCATTCTGAAGACGATTTAATTCCTGCCAAGAGTTCTCAATTCTCGGAAGGACACCGATCTGCGTACGTTGATTAACAATTATCATAAGTGAGAGCATTTTTGTTTTTTTGTGTGAATAGCATGCAGACGGCCTGACGCGACGGTGTAACATAAAGTGGGAAGTCCTGAAAATACTTTACCTAATTTACAATGTTAAAATCTGTTCACAAATACATTCTACATTATGTAATATTCTGGCACTTCGAAGTAAAGTCTTAGCAGATATTACGCTTTCATTATTAGAAAAATCCAGTTAACGTAGTTGGCGGTGTCAACAATATTCTTATATGTGTATTGTCTATTACGAAGCACATGTACCGTCCATTTCAGAAGTGAGCTGTGAAATGAACAATTATTAGTTGTCCCAGTTAATACTCGTCGCTTGTTGCGTTTTCCCTGACATAACGCTTCACATTTTGAAATGTATGATCATGTGTTTAAACTTTTTCATCAAACTACACTACCCGATACTAATATGTGATTTGTGAGTTTTCGAGAGTAACTGTGAATGCGGTACATCTTAACCATTATTGTCCTTAACATCATTGCGTAGTACTTTTGAATTGATGGATTTTTCACCATCTTCAGTTGATCGTGTACAGAAGAATAAATAGCCACCACTGCAGTTAAATGACTTGGATTTCGATTGGTCCATTAATATTCGATTGCAGGGTGAAGTGTTGAATAAGCCACATGGGCGCTAGTGACAACTTCAAACACGTCTGGGTCAGTGTCAGCAACTAGTGTTTCTGCTGAGATGATTCGACAATTCGATGTGGTGCGCCTTTGTCGATTAATCAGTTTAAAATGTGTGCAGGCAGCAATGCTCTTTTTTACGATTCAGTGCAATACATCCAACAACGTGTCTATAGAAAAACATAATGGTTCTTAGTGAAATCCATTAAAGGTTTCAATTTTTGTTTCAACACAGGTACATAAATATCACGACGATCCGATGATGATTGTCCAGTTAACAGAAGTTTGTTTATTTCATGCCATACGGGATTGCATGTGAATGTAACAAAAGACTGGGCGGTCGTGTGTCATTATATCTTGTGTATATTCATGCATGTAATGCAACCAGTAGTACAACTGTTTTAGCCAATTCGATGTGATTCATACTGTCATAAACAACTGCACCAAAGAAATTAGTGTACTCCTTGTAACGCAACTTGGTTTGCTTTTTTCGACTGCTGAGGAGTTTATCAGTCTCGATTGTCGCATTCATATCCACAATGTACTGATGTAACAATTTTAGATGTTTTAAAATGTGACTTTGATCGTTTTCACATATCCTCAATTGATATGGATACTAAATTCCTTTTCGTTTCTTAATCCTCTTAGGGATTTCTCAGTTTTATGCTGAAATGGTATCCACCTTCTCTTTGCCAGAATAATAAGGGCTCTCGCGATCCGTTGTATGAGCGAGAAATTCTGGACAATCGCTGAACCTCAGCAATTCTTCCACGAAGAATTCTATCTCCCTGGTTAAATGTTTCACAAGCTGTAACCACTACCACCTCACCAATTGTTGGTACATTGAAGTATCTGTCGTGTTGGCCGACATGTGTTTTGTCTACTGTAGTTACAACTTTTTAGTTCAAAGTTTGTAATGCAGTGGGAATTTCTCAAATAGTGGCCGTATTTAATCGACAATGTCGATCGATTTGAGCACCATTGTTTCATACGACATGAAGTTGCGTTCTACAATGGGCAGTAGAGATTCTGTAAAATGATAAATTTTGCCTTTACACTTTGTAGGTAATTAAGTAATTATTTACCACGGAATTTGTTGCAACAAATTATGTCATTTGCAAACATGATATGGGTATGCTCTATTTTTGCCAAAAAATGTTTCGATTGACTAGTGTCACTTGCTACTATCGTCGAAAATGCTTTGGCTGGTGAATGTACAGTAATTCTGGCAGTTTCACTGTTCCACTCAAGCGGCAAATTCCTAGTGATTCATTCCTAAATTTGAGGGCACTGTAATTCACGCATAGTGGATGCATTATTCCAGTACTCTCACTTGGACTGAGGCTTTAATCAAAATTAGCATCTTAATGCAATGGGACAGTATGTAAATCCATGTCGAATATTTGCCTGGATCGAGGAATGCATATTGGAGAACTATCCAGTATTGCTTCTCACTGCCCGTTTATTCCAAAATATAGCACTGGAGTATCGCGTACTCGAAGGGTTTTCACTCTAGCCTCCCATCGCTCGTCTGTTAGTGACATTCGTGAAGTCCTTTCCTTTCTTGCCTCTAGTGTAGATCGACCAATTTGTTGGGGTGAAGTAACTGATCTGACGCCGAAAATAATGATTTTTGGCGACAATTACAAATTAAACTGGAATAAGAAAAGAAAATACATATGCAATCCTCTCACCTAACATCTACCAGTGATTGCAATTTCACAATTAAATTGACTTTTTATGTCACGTATGAACAAAAATGTCACTTGTTGTATTCAGTTATGTCATGTGTGCGCAGTCTGGTAATCGTAGGTGAGTTCATCTCTTAGAGGTCTTTATGAGTACGTCCAACTTTTACAACGGAACACTGCTTTCGTTCTGCGTTTACAAACACGACTCTCTGGGCAGAGAAGTTTGAGAAGCTTTAAAATCTTTATTTCGCCAGGATCGGTAACAAAGGTAAAAACAACACTAGGGGAAAGGCTCGTCAATTGGCAAGGGAAACGTCTTTTTTTCCAACACGTTGGGGCAAATAATGATAATCGGTCTGCTCAGGTATGGTTTCTCAGGGGACAGGACTTCGTATGTCTCCTCTATAAACATATCCGTCAGAAGTTTATCTAAATATTTTAATGAGATTCTCGTTTTATTCATGCACTACGCAGCGTTTTGTCAATTATTTTTCTGTGAAATTCCGGTTTCCTGGCATAATTTGATTCCACTTTCTTTGTACACTGAAAACCGTGGCTATAAAACAGTTCAGTCGTGCTATAAGACGAGTAAACGTTTTCATACTACCAATTCCTGTGTTTAAGAATACCAGTGTTTGCTGATCGTTTTCCTTTAAATATCACTTTAATTCTCTGATTTCACTCGATTAGCCGCATGATCTCGACCACGTGCCTCCCGGTTAACTTAGTCGTGATACAAGATAAGTAAGTGTTTCCTTTCACTATTTAAAAATGTCACGGACGTGCCTGCTTGTTTTCTCATAACTTACTGATGTAATAATTATCTAATTTCGCACCATCTTCCTTGCGTACTCAACCACGTGGCTCTATAACGTCAATTTGATTACGCTACAAGACCACTAAAAGCTGTCGTAGCTCTTGTGTAAGAAATCTTGAATAGTATGCTTCTCTAGCTCAGAAGTACGCTAATTATCTTTTCTTTTCTCTAAACTATGTCACATAACTAAGAGGTGCAAACGACAATGACATCTCTACCTTCCTTTCCACATTTGAACCATATACAGTATAAGGTTTATGTAGGTCCTATTATGTGCTGTCTACCAATAATCAATTTTCTTTTAAGAAATGTCATGTTATTGGCCCTTGTTCCATGTAACAGAAGATCATGCTCTCTGTGTGTTATCTTTGACATTAAAACCATCAATGTTTTACTGGCCATCCAGTCACTGACATACCCTACCGATAATACTCAACTGATCGGTTTCCATAACGAATGAGATTATCAGAAGGTTGAAATATTTGCACTGTGGCTCCGTGTAACATACTTTCATCCGCAACTCACGTTACGAACCACTCTTGTCAAGTTTCTTTTAGTTACTGGAACCGATAAGTACCTTGTGTAACATTTCTGACTGACGAGCTGTCTTAGTTTATAAAACAGGCTATGTGCAAGATGCATAACTTGACAGTAGCACACATAAAATGTTCCGATACTAATGAGACACATTTAGAAAACGCTTGCATATGTAAGTGCCCGCCAGGCCCATTAAGTCTTACTTTCCTGTCACTACATTTCCTGTAGTTCGTGAATGCGGCATGACAGATAAGCTATTCAACATAACCAATAACTGCGGTGGTCTCACAAGTGCTGCAATGATCTCACTTTCCCTAGATAAGGAGTCATTAATTACCAACTACAGAATTATATGCAAATTGGTGAACAGCTCTTTCAAAATAGATCCATAGGCTACGAGTATCCCAGCAAATGTTCCCATATCCCCTGAAAAGCTCTTTCCATCTTGTTTCCGTACAGTAGGTGTTGGAATATTGTCTCATTTGTCGCCATAAATACAGACTTCCAGTTGCCCAACAAAGTAGATGCCGTTTGTAGGGATTTAAACCTTCTAAGGAAATACAAGCATCTGTATGAAAACAAGGAGCTCAGAGAGAAAGTTTGTACCAAACAAAGAAAGAAAGGGTACAGGGTGGCACAATATATAAGATAACTACATAAAAGAAACAGAAGTGAAGACAGTAACGTAAAAAGGAAAAAGTCACTGATGATGACGTAGGAAATGTATTACTGCGAAAAGAATATGACAGGGAATTGAAAGACCTAAGCCAGAGAAAGGCACTAGGTGTAGACCACATTCTCTCAGAATAGGCTATTTTCCTGAGTTAAAAATATTGTTTGGATTATTGTTATTCTGATTTGAATAGCATTTACGGCCAATATTGTCACAACATATCTGTTATTTTTGTGTAATTAAATCCTTAAAGTCATTTACATCAAGGTCTGGTCACGTGATCGAAAACGCTCTGTCATTGGCTGATGCTCTGGCGGCGTCACAGACTCGGAGTACGACGAAGCTACACGTGTGTTACGAGGGTTTTACGTACTTTTACTTGAAACACTTCAGCTATTTAGCGATGGAAAACGCATTTGCAGCTTTTAAGTAGCAATAAAAAGGAATTTATTGAACGGTGATAGTGGAAGCCTTGCGAAAGTTGATGCGTTTATGCTCCGCCCATTTGGAGCAGCGATATGGTCAGCAACGGACATTCTTTTCCCTATTCCCTGCAACATTAATAAACTCGCTCAAGACCAAGGAATTCCAGAACTTTTGCAAATGGATCCATATATTATAACTACTTTGTTGACTGTTAGTCATGAGCTGCAAAGCAAAGCACTATACAATTATTCCTGGCTAAACTCAGTGTTGGTTTCCTTTCTAAAAGACACTCAATAGATAGACGACGCTCAGTAGGTTTTCAGTGCCGCAACGGATAGCGCATCGGACTCTAGATGAAGAAGTGACATGTTCGATTCCGAAAGATCATGTATTTTTAAAAAGTTTTGCACGAAAAACGAAAATAGTGTTAGCAAGAACTGATTGTAGCAGTTATTCGACTGTGGGAGGTATTACATACATATTCACATTAGTCTTAGTCTGAGAAATGCATTTACTTTGCGACCAAACATTTCACCTTTTTGGAAAGCATTGCTAATAGTGAAGCAAGCTATTACCATACGCCCACAATACAGTATTTACGACGATGAGGTTATACGGAGAGATATAAAGAGCGTAGAACGTGGAGGTCACACAAACAAAAGAGTTGTGATCCTTTTGAGTGTAAACTAGCGTTATGTCTGAAGCAGACTTACTTCATCTTCATTTAAGACGTTAAACTGCAAATGTTTAAACGATGAGGATCTTAGATGGATAGTACGAAGATAAAAATATTGTTTCTAATATAGTAAAACGTGTGTGGTCACATAAAGTGGAAAATATCTATGTGTACGTGACGTGTATGAACAGCGATTGCAAATGCAAGCGTATGTAAGGAAAACACAATAATATTCTATTCCTAATCGGTATGGTAACGCTTCGTAATTGTTATTTATTTTTCATATGAGAGGACTGACGAGTCGTTTTAAAAATAAGTTAAAATTTTCTTTAGGATTAAATTCGAACCAGCGATCTGTGGAAAAATTGTAATAAAATTCGACGGTCTATCCCTCTAACATCTGTGCCGCCGATTAACTGCAGTTTAGTTAGATAAAAGGACAATTTTCACTAGGAGTTTGCTATCGACGCTATTTTTTGTCGAAACAATGGAAAAGCATTTGTCGGACGTAAGGTAATGTTAACTTCACAGTGCAACATATTTTTAATAGGTTAGTGGAGTTGTGCGTCGACGTGATGCTCTTGCCAGTATAGTGCAACCATATTTTATGCGTGTCCTCATTCTTTGTAACACTTAAAAACAAGTTTTCAAGAATTTTTATAGGTGTATTTGTACAGTATGGTACTACACACCATTTCTAACACATTTTCCGAAACGTAAATTCAAAAACAAGACTTCACTCTGAATTAGCATTATGACAGAAAGAGCAGCGATCTACCCAGTGACGTCACAGGCATCGCATGACTAGAATGGAGCGTTTAGCGTGCTTTCAAATTATTTGAATTTCATTTTCGTTTTTATAACAGGATTCTGCAATTCAAGAGGAAAAAAAGCATGTTCGGAGCATAAAATAATTTAATTAATTATTTAATACAATTTCCAGAAAACAGTAAAATACCCTACTATTAACCGTTATGGGAGAACGCGCTGCACCTGCTATGTGGGATAAATGAGGCAGACTATATATCATCGGACTTCATGAAAAATGCTAATGCTGAAAAAGTAAGGTTTATAGAAATATCACTATAATGAGTCATGGTTACAAAATACTAAGAAAAATTATTTACAGAAGAATGGAACGGAAAAGCTAGTAGACGTTGGCTGTGGGCTAAATAAGGATGGGATCTAGAGAGATATAGAAACCAGTCAGGCAACGTTGGTCCTGTGACTTATTTGAAAACATAAAGAAAGGCTTGAAACTACAGCATTTGTAGATTTGGCAAAATATCTTTCGACCAAGTTGACTCGAATACATTACCTATAATTCTGAAATTAGCAGCGATAAAAAACAGTAATCAATAGATCATATATAACTTTCACCAAAACCACACTGCACTTACAAGAGTCATACATATAAGGTGAAGCCAGTAATTGAGGAAGAGAGTAGCCTACTGCCCATATTATTGAGCTTGTACACAGGAGCAAGCATTAAAGGAAACCAAGGAGAAATTGATAAAAGGAATAAAAGTTTACGGAAATTAAATCATTGAGGATTGTGATTGACAGTAATTGTGGCAGAGAGGATGAAGAAATGGGAAGATAAGTTAAACGTAGTTGATAATGTCTTGAAAAAAGTCAAAAAATAAATCTCAACTAAGTAAATCACAGCATTTCTGATGGAATTAGTTAAGGAAATGTGACACTTCACGTAATCGACGATGTTGATTACTTTGGTATAAAACAGCAGAAGTCGATATGAAATGTAGACTGGCAACAGGCAGGGAAACTTTTCTGAGAATGGAAATATGTTAATACATAACACAAATTCTTACTGAAAATATGTTTCATGAATTGTAATGTTATACAGAAGTTAAACATGGATAAGAAACAGTACATGCAAGAAGTCAAGAGAAGCTTTCCAAAGCCTATAGAAAAGACTAAATGGGGAAGACACAATAACAGAACAAGAAGTACTGAACAGAACTGAAGAGAAAAGAGCTTTATGGCTCAACTTGACTGAAGGAACAAACAGGTTGAGGGACACATGAAGGAGTAGTTAAGAGAAATGTAGGAACCAAAAGTTATAGGTGGAGTCTGAGCTCTGAGTACAGAAAGCAGCCTCAAATGGATGTGAGTTGCAGTAGTTGTGCAAGGCTGAAATACTTGCACGGGACAAAGTGAAGAGCCGGCTCCACCTAATGGTCAGAGTGAAGACTAAGTAATTACAGCAATGAAACAGAAAACGTGACTCATCAGAGAAGATCAACTTATGACACTGTCATGAATATTCAAGTGGTTTTTTTTTCTGATGCCTTGCAGCTAACAAGGGCCCATGCTCCAACTCTCTACTGTATAATCCAACAGCAATGTTCACGAAGCTGTTGCGACAGACTTTGGTCCCCGTAGTCTATTCAGACAGAGAGATTATTTCACTACAGCATTTCAGTTTACCTGGGTGCATAGGAATACAATGTTTCCAGATAATACGAGGGTTGACTGAAAAGTAATGCCTCCACCTTCGTAACTCTTCAACAGTCGGCAGCATTGGTATGCGGTTTGTTCCGTAGCCTCTTCTCTACAGCTCCAGGTGGCGGGAAGCCTTAGCATTGAACAGTTCTGTTGTTACAGTGTGAAGTATGGAACTCTGCGCAGACGGTCGGTCAATGCGATTTAAGCAACGTGCAGTCATTGAATTCTTGACAGCAGAATGTGTCACCACAAAGGAGATTCATCAGAGAATGAAAGTAATTTATGGTGATTGTGTTGATGTGAGTACTGTTCGTCATTGGGCGACTAAGTTTAAAGATGTGAAGACGGTAACATCTGACGTGCGTGACAAACAAAGAGTTGGACGTCCTGTGACGGGAACTTCTCTCGCGTTACGAGAATGAAGGTGACACTTTTTTCCATTCGATTGTGACAGGAGATGAAATGTGGGAACACCATTACGACCCAGAGACGAAACGTCATTCTGTGGAATATCGACACAAAGACTCGCCCCAGAAAAAGAAATTCAAGACGCAGCCCTCAGCTGGAAAAATCATCACTGTGGTCTGGGTTGCAGATGGTGTTATCCATGTTGATTTCCTTGGTCGAGGAACAACAATAAATTCGGGAGCGTTACATCACAACGTTGCGAACTCTATCACGACGGCTAACAAGGGTTCGAAACGAAAGGGAAATGTTTTCCTGCAGCATGACAATGCCAAACAACACACTTCACGTACCACCACAGCAGAACTTCAGAGACTGAATCTCACCACCGTACGGCATACTCCATACAGTCCACATTTAGCACCTGACTTCCATTTGGTCCCGATAATAAAAGACGATCTGCGGGGACATCATTATGCATTTGATGAAAACGTTGCGAGAACTGTGAGACTGTGGTTGCGGAAAGAGAGTTTCGACTTCTTCCGTGACGGCTTCAGAAAACTTGTTCATCGTTGGCAGAAATGTATCCAATTGGCTGGTGATTATGTGGAAATGTGAATATTTTAATTAATGATCACATACTAGGGATTATTCCCGTCCAAACCCAATTAACGAAGTAGGAGGCATTACTTTTCATTCTACCTTCGTACAATCCCAAAATGAGGAGCTCTCCAAAATTCACAATGTTCATTTTTTACATTGGGGTCTACAGTTCACTCAATCGTCATTTTAACGGCTAATGAATGATAACAGTTACAACTTAACCTTTGTCATTATGACAGCCCCTAGCACGCTCCTCCTTCAACATAATGCCTGGGGTCACCTTTGCGCGGAACAAGTATAGCCTCCTGCTAACCGCTGAGATCCACATTACCCTTATGCACTGAGAGCAACAGCCCGTGCAGAATGTGGCCCAGTGCTGGCAGCTGACGACTCTGGTAGAGTGCGTCACGAGAGCCAGTTGTTCGATGACACAGACATAATTTTACCTCATCTATTCACGTCAATGTAAAACCAAATCGTCCTGAGACTTCGGTAAATTCAACTAGCTGTTTCCCAGTAATTCAACTTCTTTTGGAACTACGATGAGCGCTGGAAACAGAAGCTACAAAATTAAAATTTGGGTAGTATGTGTAATTAAGTGTCCAAACTTGGTCCTGAAAGTATTTTGACATCATTTGGTAGTTTCAAAATTATCGAGGAAAATGTATATTTTGGCATTAATACCAGGAAAGGTATTAACCATCCACTTAGTTTAATCCAGAAATTGGAAATTTTGGCATCATATTCAACTAGTAAATGGAATCTGATCGTCGGAAGGACACAAATAACGAATTTTCTATTTAATAAAAATTCTGTGATACTTCCTAGTTCTAAATATATACCTACATTTAATGTATGGTATCTCACCATATTCCTGTTTAAATGCCTTTCTAAAGCAGCTGCGGCGCGTGAATTCCTAGATGTCACACTAATAACAAATGCAAAACCTTTCCCACAATGTCTCGTCACTTAAATTTGACACCACGATTTCGATAGCTGCCGACTTGAGTAATATCCTTGAAGAATATGTCGACTGTTCTATGAGCAGGGATTTATTGCAAGCGATCTTTCTGTCTATACAAGAATATTAGCTAAGTTTACTGATGTTTTTCTCATACGTTCGTGTTGTAACCTAGTTGTTGTGACCGTGTATTTCAATAACTTTATATTGTAAAACGCCAGTCGTAAATTTTTTCGAAATCAACACAAGCGTGTTGTTGTAAATTGTAGAAATGGAAAAACTCTTACCCCACAGCGAAGTGAAATTAGGCCTAAAGGCTCGTCAGGCTTGAACACTCAAGTTGAAACATCTTCCCGATAGTTAACAAGATGTTGCTAATTCCTCTTACCTTATCTTTGTGTTGCTTAAGCGAAATGTATCTTGGAGGCAATAGAATCGTTCTGCAGTCAGCTTCAAATGTTAGTTCTACAAATTTTCTCAATAGCGTTTCTCGAAAAGCACCTCGCCTTCCCTCCAGGGTTCCCATTTGAGTTCCCGAAGCACCTCCGTAACACTTGCGTGTTAAAAATTTATCAGCCCGTCTCTGTATGTTTCGATTAAAATGTGACCTAGTACGGACAATAGACAATCGAGCAGTACTTAAGAGTAACGTCCCATATGCGGTATCCTATACACATGAACTCCCCAATAAACCAAATCTCATTATTCGCCTTACTCATCACAGTCCACAAATGATCGTTCCATTTCAAGTCGCTTAAAGGGTCTAAGGCTTCCATTCAGTCTCTTGTTGACCAGTCTGGTGTGGCGTCTCAAGATACCAAAACGGCAGCCGAAGTTCTAAATTTTACGCTGAAAAAATTCATTCACACAGGGGAATCGTACAGAAATTCTGTCATTTGACCATCGGGCAGACTCCCGTGTGGACAACATACTAATAAGCTTCCCTGGCGTAGATAAACAACGGAACGATTTGAAAACAAATTGCCGCCCGGAGTGGCCGAACGGTTCTAGTCGCTACCGTCGCAGCTTCGAATCCTGCCTCGGGCATGTATGTATGTGATGTCCTTAGGTTTGTTAGGTTTAAGCAGTTTTGAGTTCTACGGGACTGATGACCTCAGAAGTTAAGTCCCATAGTGCTTAGAGCCATTTGAAAGCAAATAAATCAGTACGTCTAGATGGAATCTCATATCCGTTTTACAATCAGTACTCTACGGCGTTGACCTCTTATCTAGCCTGCATTTGTCGTGAATCTCTCGCCCAGCAAAAAGTCCTAACGACTGGAAAAAAGCGCAGGTGACTCAAGTGTATAAGGCCGGCGAAAGATCGAACCCGCAAAATTACGCACTAGTATCCCCAACGTGGGCTTGCTACAGAATCCCTGAACACATTTCCAGTTCGAACATCGCCCATAGGACGCTGGTGCAGGCCCTGATCTACGATGTTTCCAAACCAGGGCAAAAACTTGATAGTGGGGCTCAACCCCCCCCCCCCCCCACCCCACCCCTTTCCCCTAGAGTGTTTGAGGCAAGACGTCAAAAATAAAAAATAAACAATCGATTTTTCAAAAATATGTTCATTTTGTAGCGCCCACCTTTCTGAAGAGTTTCATATATAAAACATATATGTTCGAAGAAATATAAGACATGTTATTTCTACGTCTACATCTACACAGATACTCAACAAGCCACCGTCCGGTGCGTGGCGGAGGGTACCCTGCACCAGTACTTGTCATATCGTTTATTGTTCCACTCGCAAATAGAGCGAGGGAAAAATGACTATCTATATGCCTCCGTATAAGCCTTAATTTTTAGAATCTTATTTTCTTGGTCCTTACGCGCAGTTTATGTTGTCGGGAGTAGAACAGTTCGGCTGTCAGCTTTAAATGCCGGTTCTCTAAACTTTCTCAGTAGTGCTTCAGGAACAGTACTTCGCCTTTTCACCAGGGATTCCCATCTGAGTTTCCAAAGCATTCCGTAACACTTACATGATTTTCGAATATACCACTGAATTTCTTCATCTACATCTGCATGGATACTTTGCAAATCACATTTAAGTGCCTGGCAGAGGCGTCGATGTATTCCTTCAATTCCACCTGATACAGATCCCAAAAATTCGAGAGGTACTCACGAATAAGTCGCACCAGCGTCTTATATGCGGTCTCATTTACAGATGAACCACTCTTTCCTAAAATTCTCCGAAGAAACTGAAGTCGACTATTCCCCTTCCCTACCACAGTTCGTTCGACCTGATGTCACTGTGAAATGTTATGTCCAGGACACTAGTAACATTGTATCCGAACATCACAGGTTTGTTCTTCCTACTCATCCGCATGAACGTACATTTATTCATATTTACGGCTAGATGCCATCCATCACACCAGCTGGAAGTTTTGTCTAAGTCGTCTTGTATCTTCCTACCGTCACTCAACTACGACACCTTACCGTACACCACGGCATAATTAGCGAAGAACCGCAGATTACTACCCACCCTGTCCGTCAAGTCATTTATGTATACGGAGAATTACAGTGGTCCTATCGCACTTCCGTGGGGCACTCTTGATGTTAATCCGGTATCCGATGAACAGTCGCCGTCGGGGGAAACGTATTGAGTTCTAACACTTAAGAAGTCTTCGAGCGAGTCACATATCTGGGAGTTTATTCCATATTCACGTACCTTCGTTAATCAGTCAGCTACCGTGTCGAAAACTTTTTGGAAAAACTGTGAATGTGGAATCTGCCTGTTGCCCTTCATCCACTGTTCGCAGTATATCGTGTGAGAAAATGGAAAATTGACTTTCACACGAACGAAGGTTTCTAAAACCATATTGATTCGTTGACATAAGCTTCTCTGTCTCAAGAAAGTTTATTATGTCCAAACTGAGAATATGAGAGTATGTCAAAGGATTCTACAGCAAACAGAAATTAGGGATATTGGTCTGTAATTTTGCGGTTCCGTTCATTTACCCTACTTGAATAGTTGCGTAATATGCACTTTCTTCCAGTCGCTTGGGACTTTGTGCTTGGCAAAACATTCACAATAAATGCAAGCTATGCAATGGGCCATTGCCGTAGAGTACTCTTTGTAAAATCTAACTGGGATTCCACCTGGACCTCGCGATTTATTTGCATTCAAGTCTCTCCGTTGTTTCTCTGAGCCAGGTATGCTTATTACTGTGTCGATAATACGAGAATCTGTCCGATTGGCAAATGAAGGTACGTTTTTACGATTCTCCTGAGTGAACGATTTCTTGAATCTGAAATTTAAAACTTGGGCTTTCGTTCTGCTATCTTCAACCGCCACGCCAGACTGGTCAACAAGGGACTGAATGGAAACCTTAGATCTGATTACGGATTTTACGTAAGACTAGAATTTTCTAGGGTTCTCTGCCAGATTTTTTGCTGATGTGTGACGGTGGTAGCTGTTGTATGGTTCGCGTATAGATCTCATTTGTATGTTCCCGTTTGAAGCAAGAGCGCTACAGGCTCTGCTTTCTCAGCATCCGCCATGGTGGGCCGTTTCCATTCTTTATCCACTTACTATGAACGTCACTCTCCAGACCACGACTCACAATCTGCATAATCTTTGCCCGTAATTCGTCTATATTCATCTTACTGGAACTAAGTGATGCCAGTTTACTGCGTAAGTGAGATGCTAATAAATGCTTATCTGCTGTAACTAGCAGAAACATTCTCCTAGACTTGTTGACTGATTTATTAACTTTCGTAATCATAGTTGCTATAATGACATCACGATCGGTAATTCCCGCTTCTTCACTGACATTGCCGATAAGACCTGGCCCTGACATTGTCGATAAGGTCCGGCCTATCTGTAGCTACAAAGTCGAAGAAATTTCCATTGAGTGTGGGCTGACGATATAGCTGCTCAAGACAATTTTCAGGAAACGTGTTCAGAAGTATGACTGTCTGGCTG
Organism: Schistocerca gregaria; assembly: GCF_023897955.1. Lineage (NCBI taxonomy): Eukaryota > Metazoa > Arthropoda > Insecta > Orthoptera > Acrididae > Schistocerca > Schistocerca gregaria. Next base: position 53,570,199 of record NC_064927.1, read on the forward strand.
TATCCACCGCAATTAATCCATAGACATTCCAGTCTATAATCGGCAGGTTAAAGTCGCTTCCAACTAGTATTGCATGATTTGGGCATTTACGCGCTGTTGACCATAACTTCCAGAACTGTCACAGCAGAGTCGGGTGACCGGTAAAACCATTCAACAGTTAACTTGGTTTCACGTACACCTGTTATAAGCGACCAGATGACTTCAATGTCACACTCAACTTCGACCTCAAAAGCAACAAATTTTTATTTCTACTGCAATGAACATCCCCTCCCCCCCCCCCCCCCCCCCCCACCCTATGGCCTCTAATTTGTTTTTCCTATTTACATTCCACGATTCGCTAAATATCTCACAGGTTTCAACATCCGGTTTCAGCCAGCTTTCATTCCCAAGAATAATTTGAGCTCGTGAACTTTGGTTTCAAGTGCAGTACGACGCCTCTTCACACGGAATTCTTCTATCGCACGTCACAGTATTTCGCTCCATGAAATCCAGACGTGTGTATTTTGTAATTAACACAGTGAACCTATATTCAGGACAGTGGAAATTAAAATGTCCTGTCGTGTCTCTCTCGATCCCAGTAGGCCGGTTTGGCATCTTACCCCCGTTACAGACAACTCGCAATTAACACTGGGTGGGATTATTTGTGACCGGGAGAATAATCTTCAGAAAATTTTCACTGTTCTTGCCTATTACCTAATAACTTCACCTTTTGTGTGACAAAATGTCGTTGTCTAATACTGAAAAAGTCGATAATTCGAATAGTACCCAAGAGTGGTGTAGTTTCTCGATTTGATTACGTTTATTTTGTCACTGTCTGCTACGTAAAAGGGAATAGGCCTCTCTAATATTTCAGCAATTATAACACATGCCAAATAACAAATTTTTATCTAACTAGTATATATAAATAACACGACAGAACATAAGTCATGAAGAAACAGTGTCAAATACGTATTAAGCTTATCACAGGCAAAAGTTTATGCTAGGTAATAGTTTCACATTTCATTTATATCTTCCAGTTTCTCAGAGGTCTAAAAGTGGTAGCGGTACGTAATGTTTATATAAATTTGGAAGCGTCATATTCTTCCATAAAATTTGTGTGATTTACTGTCTCTTCTCCCTCGTTCTAACAAACAATCTTGTCATCACTAGTTCTGTAACTATTCCTGTCACTGTCAAAATTTATTCTCCGGTTAACTTCGCTAACCCTGCCGGAATCACCAGTTGTGCGACTGGATTCGTGATTTCCTGTCAGGAAGGTCGCAGTTCGTAGTAATAGACGGCAAATCATCGAGTAAAACTGAAGTGATATCAGGTGTTCCCCAGGGAAGCGTCCTGGGACCTCTACTGTTCCTGATCTATATAAATGACCTGGGTGACAATCTGAGCAGTTCTCTTAGACTGTTCGCAGATGATGCTGTAATTTACCGTCTAGTAAGGTCATCCGAAGACCAGTATCAGCTGCAAAGCGATTTAGAAAAGATTGCTGTATGGTGTGTCAGGTGGCAGTTGACGCTAAATAACGAAAAGTGTGAGATGATCCACATGAGTTCCAAAAGAAATCCGTTGGAATTCGATTACTCGATAAATAGTACAATTCTCAAGGCTGTCAATTCAACTAAGTACCTGGGTGTTAAAATTACGAACAACTTCAGTTGGAAGGACCACATAGATAATATTGTCGGGAAGGCGAGCCAGAGGTTGCGTTTCATTGGCAGGACACTTAGCAGATGCAACAAGTCCACTAAAGAGACAGCTTACACTACACTCGTTCGTCCTCTGTTAGAATATTGCTGCGCGGTGTGGGATCCTTACGAGGTGGGATTGACGGAGGACATCGAAAGGGTGCAAAAAAGGGCAGCTCGTTTTGTATTATCGCGTTATAGGGGAGAGAGTGTGGCAGATATGGTAAGCGAGTTGGGATGGAAGTCATTACAGCATAGACGTTTTTCGTCGCGGCGAGACCTTCTTACGAAATTTCAGTCACCAACTTTCTCTTCCGAATGCGAAAATATTTTGTTGAGCCCAACCTACATAGGTAGGAATGATCATCAAAATAAAATAAGAAAAATCAGAGCTCGAACAGAAAGGTTTAGGTGTTCGTTTTTCCCGCTCGCTGTTCGGGAGTGAAATAGTAGAGTGATAGTATGATTGTGGTTCGATGAACCCTCTGCCAAGCACTTAAATGTGAATTGCAGAGTAGTCATGTAGATGTAGATGTAATTTGTCCCACGTTTATTCTCCGGTTAGGCGTCATTACCTATTCGTACAATGCGTTTTCCGCGAAATTCCGAGAATAGAACTTACGCGGCTGCTAACCGGAAACTGTACAACTGTCCATCAGTAGTGTAGCAATCTGGCAAAAATTTTCTGTCAAAATTTCATGTTACTGGATATCGCCGAGAAGGTAATATGTAATCTTTTTTACCTGTTATTCCTGTTAGTCGTTTATTTCCGCTCTGGTAGTTTGAATCCACGGATTTCGCTAATAATTATGACATCACTAATCATTCGCACACTCAATCAACAACATTAGCAGTGATTGACATTCCCCGTTGGGTTTTTTATTCGGCCCCGTTAATATAGCCGAGTCGCCTTTTGTCTGCGGGAAAGTTTTTTTACTTCTTGAAGCGACGGGCAGTCCTCTGGCAGAGACATCACGTACACTATGCACGGATTCTAAAGACAACTTATGATTAGTTCAGAAATCAACTTACAACATGTTCAAAAATGTTCAAAAACCAACAGTGATGCGTTTCAAAGTCGTATGAAAAATCAATAGACCAATATGCTCTGGTTGCTAGGAGGTTTGTGAAACAAGGTTTTTTCCTCCTTTGGCGATCCCGGTTTGCTCGCCTCCCCTCCCTTCCCTCCTAAACCCGTTCCTGCGCTAGTGCGACCTATTCTTGAGTACTGACCGAGTGTCTGGGATCTCTACGAGGTCGGGTTAGAGGGAGACATCGAAACAATTCTAGGTGGGCTAGATTTCTAACTTATATATTCCAACAACACGCAAGTGTTGCGGAGAAATCAAACGGGAAATCCTGACGAGAAGGCGACTTTCATTCCTAGGAATACCACTGAGAACCGACAACTGAAGCTGACTTCCGAACTATTCTGTTGTCTCCAACATACATAGCGTGTAAGGACCAGAAAGGTAAGACACGAGAAACTGGGTAACATAAGGATGCATACATATAGTCGTTTTTCCTTCGTTCTGTTTCCGAGTGGAACAGGAACGGAGATGAGTATTTGTGGTATAGGGTACCCTGCCTCATATGCCACAAGGTGGAGTGCGGAGTATCGATGTAGATGTAGATACATCCTCACTAAACATAAGGGATTTTTCAGTATTTCAGTATTTACATTTAGCAGCTCTGGAAGTTTTGCAATTAGTAACTAAAATGTAACCGTTACTTTCACTATTTACAACAGCAACATCTTGTTAAATTCAAGTTAGATGTTTCAATTTACGTTTGCCAGCGCAGCACTGCACCCTGAAAGAGCTGCTAAATGCATGACAAAGGAGACCAGAATACCATATAAAAGAAACAGAACTAAAGATGATGAAAACACAGAATGGTTCAAATGGCTCTGAGCACTATGGGATCTAACTTCTCAGGTCATCAGTCCCCTAGAACGTAGAACTACTTAAACCTAACTAACCTAAGGACATCACACACATCCATGCCCGAGGCAGGATTCGGACCTGCGACCGTAGCGGTCGCGCGGTTCCAGACTGTAGCTCCTAGAACCGCTCGACCACCGCGACCGGCCATAATTTAGAATGTAGGACAAACATTAATTTCATCCACTAAGTATTACTGAGTTTTAAATTTCTTTTTCACTTAGGGGACGCAATATACTAATTATCTAGTTAAAGTTTCATTCAAATGTCAATTTTGAGATATTCAACTTCACCGCGTGGAGCGAGTCGGCACGGTAACTGAACGTGTTCGGTCAGAGGTTTAGTTGCTCTCTGTAATAAAAAACTGAATGAACGGATCGACGCCGGCAGCTGTGGCCGAGCAGTTCTACCCGCTTTAGTCCGGAAGCGCGCCGCTGCTACGGTCGCAGGTTCGAATCCCGCCTCGGGCATGGCTGTGTGTGATGTCCTTAGATAAGTTAGATTTAAGTAGTTTAGGGGACTGAAGATATTCAACCTTTTTTTGAATATTCACGTTAGGAAACTCTTTTATCTATTTTTATTCGAGTAGATGTGTAAGCTTATGCCACCTACACTTGACAAACACCCTCTGCTTCGTCGCTGTTTAGAGTCTTCACTAGAAAAATGATGAGAAATTTTACTAGAATACGTTAGAGACTGTTCTTCGGAACGTCCCTGGGGTTACAGCAGGTGTGAAGAAACCCGGCGCAGCGAGCTACACAGGCCGGCACGTGCTGTGCGCGGCGAGAGCAGTGGGGCAGCAGCCAGCAGCCAGACTCCTGGGGGAGTCGTGGGGCGAGGAGCCCGCCGTGGCAGTCGGCCGAGCTGCGAGTCTCGGGAGGGAGTGCTGCGTGACGAGAGGAACCGTGCTACCAGTTACTGATAGCTTCCGCAACTGCCTTTTAGTGTACTGACTACATCAGACTGGAAACTAAGCTTTTGAGACTCGTGGTCGTCACTTTGAAAAAATAATATGACCTATGTTGCTGTTATGTGGCCATGTATGCCCAGTATGCCGTCATCGACAGGGGTAACATAAGGAGTGCCCCAGGGATGTGTGATAAGACTGTTACTATTTTCCGTATACATAAATGATCTCGCAGACGGTGGCCAGCAGTTTGTGGTTGTTCGCTGATGAGCCTGTGGTGTACAGGAAGGTGTGGAAGACAAGTGACGGTCGGTTGATAGAAGATGACCCACACAAATATGGTGTGATGAGTGGCAGCTGTCTCTTAATGTGTAAAAATGTAAGTTAATGGGATGAGCAGGAAAACAAACCCGTAATGTTGAGATATAGCACTAGTAGTGTCCTGCTTGACACAGTCGTGTCGTTTAAGTACCTGGGCGTAACGTTGCAAAGCGATATGAAATGGAGTGAGCTTGTGCAGATTGTGGTAGGCAAGGCGAATGGTCATCTTCGGTTTGTTGGGAGAATTTTACGAAAGTGTAGTTTATATACTAAAGGCGATCAGCTACAGTCGTTACCTGTAGATTCTACCAGCTTGCAAGTGTTACAGATACACTTCGAGAGCTCAAGTGGAAATCCCTGGAGGGAAGGAATCGCTCATTCCGAAGAACACTACTGAGAAAGTTTAGAGTACCGTGAAATGAGGCTGACTGCAGAAGGATCCCACTACCACCAATATACATTTTGCGTAGGGACCAGGAAGATAAGATACGAGAAATTAGGGCTTATAAGAAGGTAAATAGACAGTAGTTTTTCCCTCGTTCTCTCTGCGATTGGAACAGGAAGGAAAACGATAGTTGTGATACAGAGTACCCTCCGCCGCGCACCGTATGGTGGCTTGCGGAGTATGTGTGCAGATGTAGATATACCCATAATACAATAAATATGCTTTTCGGAACGAGGAATGTAATATGTGGCAAATAATAAATGAAACGACCGCATGACGAATATGTGTTCAGACATCGCGGAATAGCTTCTGTGGTACCAGAGAAGGGTAGAGGGCAAAAGCTGCAGGGGAAGACAGAGACTGAAACATATCGAGTTAATACCTATAATTGAGGACGTAGGGCAAAAGTGCTGCTCTCAGATAAAGAGGCCGGCATAGGATGGGATGTCGTGGTGGGTCGCATCAAACCAGTCCTTATGAAAAGGGGGTATGCGAGACTCCTCAAATGCCGCTGGAACTGCACCTTGAAATATCTACCCTTTAGCAACTAATTACCTATATTGAGCCGGTCGGTGTGGCCGAGCAATTCTAGGCGATTCAGTCCTGAGCAGCACGACCTCTACGTTCACAGGATCGAATCCTGTCTCGAGCATGGATGTGTGTGATGTCCTTAGGTTAGTTAGGTTTAGGTATTTCCAAGTTCGAAGGGACTGATGACCTCACATGTTGAGTCCCATAGTGCTCCGAACCATTTGAACCATTTTTGAACCATCACACCTTTAAGGAATACACATAACTTGAGACAATAGTACATCAAATAAGCTGTTGAAAACGTAATCAACGGAAATATGTACAATACTGGTATTGAGTCACATCTTTCTTGCAGCAGTTCACCAGGGAATTTTTCCCAACAGAATGAAATATATCATTCTATGATTTCTTGAAGGAAAGGCAACCCACGCAAAACAATGACTGATCTTAGCAGGATGCCAGAAACGTCACCTACTACATACTTTTCTAGAGTAGGAAATTATTAGAATAATTTATTCATACAAAAATGAGCAAATTTCTTGAAGGCTCCGTAGTCATTAAAAGAAAATAAGTTCCCTTTCAGAAGAATGTTGCAGTCATATCTTAGGACACGTAAACTAGAAGTATTTGTCAGTAAGTATAGTCTGTGGTTTCACCGAAGCCCTTGTGTTTATCACAGTCTCCTATTAGCAAACGCTACCACTATACCATCAATAGCTCGTCAGCTAATTAGCTCAAATCCTGTCCTACAGACAGTTATTGTCTATGGTATCACATTAATGTTTTGTATAGTTTTAGGTTCCTTTCTGTCTTCCGTATCCAGTCTATGGTAACAACCTGGTAACGGGACGTAAGTGTAATTTAAATTAATGACTTCGGCGACGCCAACAGGATGACTAAAATTGTGTCAGCTACAGACCAATAACTTCCTTTTCCTGTTTGCCTCATGTCTACCATAAACTCCCTATCAGCCAACCTACCTCAGGCCAATTACATTCAATTGCCCTTCAACCATAAAATGTAGAATAAGCCATATTTATGTACAGTAATGAACTGTTACATGAGGTATATAGCACAAAATTCGTAGGTATTCACTCTTATTACAACTGAAATGGAAATGTAACTTACTTAACACTGTGAAGAGGTAACTTGAGGGGTGTTTTTTAATGAATTTCTCTCGTTGTTGACCAGAGAGTCATAAAGCTTCCTTTTTTGCTTGTTTACGTTCCATTACGCGATAGGTGGCTAATTTTTCAGCGAACTTGGCTCTTACTCAAATTATCTTTATTACCCAGAGAAGACTGAGTAGAACCATTTGTAAAATTAATGCGAGGTTCTTCCCTATTAAATTATCTAGTTGTGAACATTTACCACTGCTCCAAAGTTCACAGATTTTCTCGTGTGGATTGTTCTAACAAACTCTATTGTAAATCACATTAAGTGTCCACATGAGCTGTAACAATGGCCTAAGGAAAGGACTGAAAATTCTGAAGTTGATGAAAGGATACAATGCTGTTGAAAGCTGAAAGTTGATGAAAGGAAAAATGCTGTCATGAGTCTGAACCAGCTTCGCACTGATCTTGAAAGCATAAGACACAGGAAACCGTTTTCTAAACACAACCCTAACACTTCTGTTAGGTAGCTCCTGGTACTCGTGATTTTGTAAAGACAAATACTTCATACTTTTTGATTGGTTACATATGTACTGTGAATGCAAGGAGTTTATTATGATAACATTGTGTAGATAATGCCAGGAGAGTTCGCCACTGTTTGTATATCACCATTGTGTTTGTAAAGTAGCAGCTTGTTCAATTGTTGTCGATTCGTTACTTACTTACTTGCTTTTTACTGTTCATGTGTACTACTGATCTACATTGAACAAGCATTTGTTTGTCAAAATGGTAGTGATACATTCCACAGCCGTGGTGCAATTATTGGTGCAATGATCTATGGAACATGTATACAATGGATAAATAAATAGCATTCCAACTACTAGAGTACATAATACTGAAAAGCAATTATGTTACAGAGATTATCCATAAGAGTCACAAGATCAGACTGTGACTCGAAGCAGTTATTAAACCAAGAAATAAGACAATCACGATGAGATGAGATAGCTGCGACTGAAGTTCTTGAACCACTTAAGTGGGCCAAGGAATAGTGGAACAATAATAGGATGCTTACCTGGATTACCGGTTTTGAAACGATGGACCGTGACTTCAGGATCAGATCCTGAAAAAGAAATTAATACAAATCTCAGTGGAAAAACTGAACATGCGTTTCACGTCTTGCTATAACATTGTTATTCTTTATAATACACAGAATTATAAAAGAGAAAAAGAAAATTTTTTACCTTCGAACGAATTTTGGTCACTGAAGTTAATAGCTGTGGCTACTGTCACAAAAATGTAGATGGAAAAGATGATGCTTCTGCAGGCCATAATGAAAGGACGCAAGTACTGAGCCAAGTAAAGATATTTTCCCTCCAAATAAATTCATAAAATGTGCGCACTGTTGAACAACCTGTAAGTTTATGAATAAATATACTTACACAACTAATTTCATTTCTACACGTTATATATCAACTAGTAAAATTAATGTTTCAACCTAACTTAGATTACGTTACATAACAAAATTCGCTGTGGCCAATATATGCTGACTGGTTCTGCTTAAATATTAACCGCAAATGTTCCGAAGCAGCTGAGTTATCGTAATTCTATTTACATCTGATTAATTGTGAGAAAGTGCGAAAACAGAAAATCTGAAGGAGAAAATACCGTTGATGACGCACAAGAGGTTCTAAATTCAAATACAACGGAGTGACACTGCCGTCCAATAGCAGGCGTTTGGATGATATAAACAATAAAAAAGGCCTGGCCAAGCGAGCCGTAAAACAACTACATTGTACCCTCTGGAAAATATAACATGCAGAACACAATATAACATGTAGCAATTCATTTGAAAAAGTGTCAAAACGTATAGAGCAAGGTTGTGGTAGCTTACAGACTGAAAGACCTCCTGTTGGCTGTCGAGCTTTTCAGAGCATTCACACAAGGTTGGCGCCGGTGTCGACACCTGGAACGTGCTGACATAAGGAAAGTTTCCAACCGATTTCTCTTACACAAACAGTTGACCGGAATTTCCTGGTGACAGGTTGTTGTGATGCCTCGTGTAAGGAGGAGAAACGCGTACCATCACGTATCCGACTTTGATAAAGGTCGGATTGTAGCCTATCGCGATTGTGGTTTATCCTGTCGCGACATTGCTGCTCGCGTTGGTCGAGATCTAATAACTGTTAGCAGAATATGGAGTCTTCACAGGAGGGTAATATGGAACGCCGTGTTCAAACCAACGGCCTCGTATAACCAGCAGTCGAGATGATAGCCTTCTCATCCGCATCCCTGTCAACAGATGGGGACGTTAGCAAGACAACAACCATCTGCATGAACAGTTCTACGACGTTTGCAGCAGCATGGACTATCAGCTCGGACACCGTGGCTGCGGTTACCCTTGACGCTGCATCACAGGCAGGAGCTCCTGTGATGGTGTACTCAACGACGAACCTGGAATGGCAAACCGTCATTTTTTCGGATGAATCCAGGTTCTGTTTACAGCATCATGATGGTCGCATCAGTGTTTGGCGACGTCGCTGTGAATGCACATTGGAAGCGTGTATTCGTCGTCGCCATACTGGCATATCACCCCGCGTGATGGTATGGGGTGCCATTGGTTACACGTCTCGGTCACCTCTTGTTAGCATTGACGGCACTTTGAACAGTGGACGTTACATTTCAGATGTGTTAACCCCCGTGGCTCTACCCTTCATTCGATCCCTGCGAAACCCTACATTACAGCAGGATAATGCACGACCGCAGGTTGCAGGTCCCGTACGCGCCTTTCTGGATACAGAAAATGTTCGAGTGCTGCCGTGGCCAGCACATTCTCCAGATTTCTCACCCACTGAAAACGTCTGGTGAATGGTAGCTGAGCAACTGGCTCGTTACAGTACGCCAGTCACTACTCTTGATGAACTGTGGTATCGTGTTGAAGCTGTATGGGCAGCTGTACCTGTACACGCCATCCAAGCTTTGTTTGACTCAATGCCGAGGCGTATCAAGGCCATTATTACGGCCAGAGGTGGTTGTTCCGGCTACTGATTTCTCAGGATCTACGCACCCAAACTGCGTGAAAATGTAATCACATGTCAGTTCTAGTATAATATATTTCTTCAATGAATAACCGTTTATCATCTGCATTTCTTCTTGGTGCAGCAGTTTTAATGGTCAGTAGTGTACAATTTCAGACCGCACGGAAAGAAAGGGCCTACTCTATTATAGTCACAATGTATGCCAGACACAAGATGGGCAAAACGAAAATGGCAACAGACTCCCTGTAAACTTCAGTAGAAAATTAATAACCAAACAAACAGTTTGAGCTACCATAACGCAGAAGATATCGAATGAAAGCTAACATGTATAAATCGCAAAAGGTAACAGTTATTTATTTCACACGTTCTAAAAGTTACACCTAATTTTATAAGACTATTATTGAGTAAATGTTTGACGATTCGACACAAATGTAGGTCGTTTTCTATATTGTAACTCCCACCCTGCCTATACCAGTTTTGTTCATGTAGTAATCAGTCAGATTATAATCGCTCCAAACCATACAGATGTATGTTGTTGTTGTTGTTGTTGTTGTTGTTGTCTTCAGTCCTGAGACTGGTTTGATGCAGCTCTCCATGCTACTCTATCCTGTGCAAGCTTCATCATCTCCCTGTACCTACTGCAACCTACATCCTTCTGAAACTGCTTACTGTATTCATCTCTTGGTCTCCCTCTACGATTTTTACCCTCCACGCTGCCCTCCAATGCTAAATTTGTGATCCCTTGATGCCTCAAAACATGTCTTACCAACCGATCCCTTCTTCTAGTCAAGTTGTGCCACAAACTTCTCTTCTCCTCAATCCTATTCAATACCTCCTCATTAGTTACGTGATCTATCCACCTTATTTTCAGCATTCTTCTGTAGCACCACATTTCGAAAGCTTCTATTCTCTTCTTGTCCAAACTAATTATCGTCCATGTTTCACTTCCATACATGGCTACACTCCAAACAAATACTTTCAGAAACGACTTCCTGGTACATAAATCTATATTCGATGTTAACAAATTTCTCTTCTTCAGAAACGCTTTCCTTCCCATTGCCAGTCTACATTTTATATCCTCTCTACTTCGACCATCATCAGTTATTTTACTTCATAAATAGCAAAACTCCTTTACTACTTTAAGTGTCTCATTTCCTAATCTAATTCCCTCAGCATCACCCGATTTAATTTGACTACATTCCATTATCCTCGTTTTGCTTTTATAGATGTTCATCTTATATTCTCCTTGCAAGACACTGTCCATTCCGTTCAACTGCTCTTCCAAGTCCTTTGCCGTCTCTAACAGAATTACAATGTCATCGGCGAACCTCAAAGTTTTTACTTCTTCTCCATGAATTTTAATACCTACTCCAAATTTTTCTTTTGTTTCCTTTACTGCTTGCTCAATATACAGATTGAATAACGTGGAGGAGAGGCTACAACCCTGTCTCACTCCTTTCCTAACCACTGCGTCCCTTTCATGCCCCTCGACTCTAATAAGTGCCATCTGGTTTCTGTACAAATTGTAAATAGCCTTTCGATCCTTGTATTTTACCCCTGCCACCTTCAGAATTTGAAAGAGAGTATTACAGTCAACATTGTCAAAAGCTTTCTCTAAGTCTACAAATGCTAGGAACGTAAGTTCGCCTTTTCTTAATCTTTCTTCTAAGATAAGTCGTAAGGTCAGTATTGCCTCACGTGTTCCAACATTTCTACGGAATCCAAACCGATCTTCCCCGAGGTCCGCATCTACCAGTTTTTCCATTCGTCTGTAAAGCATTCGCGTTAGTAATTTGCAGCTGTGACTTATTAAACTGATAGTTCGGTAATTTTCACATCTGTCAGCACCTGCTTTCTTTGGGATTGGAATTATTATATTCTTCTTGAAGTCTGAGGGTATTTGGCCTGTCTCATACATCTTGCTCACCAGCTGGTAGAGTTTTGTTATGATTGGCTCTCCCAAGGCCGTCAGTAGTTCTAATGGAATGTTGTCTACTCCGGGGACCTTGTTTCGACTCAGGTCTTTCAGTACTCTGTCAAACTCTTCACGCAGTATCTTATCTCCCATTTCGTCTTCATCTACATCCTCTTCCTTTTCCATAATATTGCCCTCAAGTACATCGCCTATGTATAAACCTTCTATATACTCTTTCCACCTTTCTGCCTTCCCTTCTTTGCTTAGAACTTGGTTGCCATCTGAGCTCTTGATATACATACACGTGGTTCTCTTCTCTCCAAAGGTCTCTTTAATTTTCCTGTAGGCAGTATCTATCTTACCCCTAGTGAGATAAGCTTCTACATTCTTACATTTGTCCTCTAGCCATCCCTGCTTAGCCATTTTGCACTTCCTGTCGATCTCATTTTTGAGACGTTTGTATTCCTTTTGGCCTGCTTCATTTATGGCATTTTTATATTTTCTCCTTTCATCAATTAAATTCAATATTCCTTCTGTTACCCAAGGATTTCTAGCAGCTCTCGTCCTTTTACCTACTTTATCCTCTGCTGCCTTCACTACTTTATCCGTCAGAGCTACCCACTCTTCTTCTACTGTATTTCTTTCCCCCATATCTGTCAATTGTTTCCTTATGCTCTCTTTGAAACTCTGTACAACCTCTGGTTCTTTCAGCTTATCCAGATCCCATGTCCTTAAATTCCCACATTTTTGCAGTTTCTTCAGTTTTAACCTACAGGTCATAACCAATAGATTGTGGTCAGAGTCCACATCTGCCCCTGGAAATGTCCTACAATTTAAAACCTGATTCCTAAATCTCTGTCTTACCATTATATAGTCTGTCTGATACCTTTTAGTATCTCCAGGATTCTTCCATGTATACAATCTTCTCTTATGATTTTTTAACCAAGTGTTACCTATGATTAAATTATGCTCTGTGCAAAATTCTACCAGACGGCTTCCTCTTTCATTTCTTAGCCCCAATCCATATTCACCTACTACGTTTCCTTCTCTTCCTTTTCCTACTGACGAATTCCAGTCACCCACGACTATTAAATTTTCGTCTCTCTTCGCTACCTGAATAATTTCTTTTATCTCATTATACATTTCATCAATTTCTTCATCATCTGCAGAGCTAGTTGGCATATAAACTTATACTACTGTAGTAGGCGTGGGCTTCGTATCTATCTTGGCCACAATAATGCGTTCACTATGCTGTTTGTAGTAGCTTACCCGCACTCCTATTTTTTTATTCCTTATTAAACCTAGTCCTGCATTACCCCTATTTGATTTTGTATTTATAATCCTGTATTCACCTGACCAAAAGTCTTGTTCCTCCTGCCACCGAACTTCACTAATTCCCACTATATCTAACTTTAACCTATCCATTTCCCTTTTTAAATTTTCTAACCTACCTGCCCGATTAAGGGATCTGACATTCCACGTTCCTATCCGTAGAACGCCAGTTTTCTTTCTCCTGATAACGACGTCCTCCTGAGTAGTTCCCGCCCGGAGATCCGAATGGGGTACTATTTTACCTCCGGAATATTTTACCCAAGAGGACGCCATCGTCATTTAATCATACAGTAAAGCCGCATGTCTTCGGGAAGAATTACGGCTGTAGTTTCCCGTTGCTTTCAGCCGTTCGCAGTACCAGCACAGCAAGGCCATTTTGGTTAATGTTGCAAGGCCAGATCAGTCAATTATCCAGACTGTAGCCCCTGCAACTACTGAAAAGTCTGCTGCCCCTCTTCAGGAACCAAATGTTTCTCTGGCCTCCCAACAGATACCCCGCCGTTGTGGTTGCACCTACGGTACGGCCATCTGTATCGCTGAGGCACGCAAGCCTCCCCACCAACGGCTAGGTCCATGGTTCATGGGGGGGACAGATGTATGTAGAAATATATATTCACACATTCATTTTAATTTTCGCATCATTGCGAAATTGTGCATACCAAGTTATGCGTTATTTCCATTAGGCCTCCTTCAGACTGGAGCTAATTGAGGCTAATACACGGAAGGAATATCCGCTGACAGCTTTCCACTGTCCATCTGTTCACAACAGTTCGCTTGTCCCGGTGACCTGGCGTTCACTCTGGAGCGAACACACGAGAACACGACACAACCTATGAATGCTGAACCGCTTTTAGTAAAACCATACAAGAATGACAATTCATACAATTTTTAATATCAGATCATCCCTACACACAAAAAATTAAATTCTTTGTAAAAAAATGGGAACTTTGTTTGACCAGAAAACTTTATGTGGCGTACACCTTTCTTATGCTCCACTACTTTCAAATAAGAGAAATGTACTGTTGTAACTGGAAACTCTCATGCGGTCAGTCGTGACTCATTGTATTAGGTCATTTCATCAAATATCTTGTTTAAAAATTAAACTTTAATTTATGGATCACTATGAAATAAATGAATAACCACCCACACCTCGTCTCTTCACTGCACTGTACGGTGGCGGGGAGCACTCACACACGCACCGCTGTAGCAACAGCCTCGCTACAGCTCTTGTACCTCCCCTTCCCCCCTCCCCCCCCCCCCCCACGCACCTACCAGCCACTCTCCTACGTGTCTGACCGCACTGCGTCAGCACCCGCACCGCCGCACCGCCGTAGCAACAGCCTCGCTACAGCTCTTGTACCTCCCCTCCCCCCTCCCCCCCCCACCTACCAGCCACTCTCCTACGTGTCTGACCGCACTGCGTCAGCACCAAGGGGAAGTCGCAGTGTTTGTCGACACGCTGACCGCTTCCTGTTGACAAACCGCTGTTTCGCAGTGCTAACAAATTATCTCACAACTTCCATGCTTGCAGCAACAGCATCAACAGCAGCGTCTGTCAAAAAACGCTAACGTGTATCTATATCTACATATTGTTGTTGTGGTCTTCATTCCAGAGTCTGGTTTAATGCAGCTCTCCACGCTGCTCTATCCTGTGAAAGCCTCTTCATCTCCGAATAACTACTGCAACCTACATCCTTCTGAATCCGCTTAGTGTATTCATCTCTTGGTCTCCCTCTACGGTTTTTACCCTTCACATTTCCCTCCAATACGAAACTAGTGCGCCCTTGATGCCTCAGAACTTGTCGTATCTACCGATCCTTTCTTCTAGTCAAATTGTGCCACAAATTCCTCTTCTTCCTAATTCTGTTCAGTACCTCCTCATTAGTTACGTGATCTACCTATCTAATCTTCAGCATTCTTCTGGAGCACAACATTTCGAAAGCTTCTTCTCTTCTTGCCTAAACTATTTATCGTCCACGTTTCACTTCCATGCATGGCTACAGTCCATACAAATACTTTCAGAAAAGACTTCCTGACACTTAAATTTGTACTCGATGTTAACAAATTTCTTCAGAAACGCTTTTCTTGCCATTCCAGGCTGCATTTTATAACCTCTCTATTTCGACCATCAGTTATTTTGCACGCCAAGTAGCAAAACTCATCTACCACTTTAAGTGTCTCATTTTCCAATCTAATCCTCTCAGCATTACCTGATTTAATTCAGCTACATTCCATTACGCTCGTTTTGCTTTTCTTGATGTTCATATATGCATATATATCCCGCAAGCCACCCAACGGATTGTGGCAGAGGATACTTCGTGTACCAATATCATTGCACATTTTTCCTGTTGCAATCACGAATGGTTCGCGCAAAGGACTATCGGTGAGAAGCCTTCGTCTGGGCACGAATCTCTGATTTTATCTTCACGGACTTTATCGAGATTTACATAGGAGGGGACAATAGCTGTTATTTCGAAATGGATATACAGGTTTTAACGTATCGTAGCATTTATTACATTCAATTTACAATTATAAATAACACATCAAATGAAAGAGCAACACAAACAGTTTCGTTTGTACAGCTGTGCGCAAAGGGAACAGTATGGAACGACCAAGAGTGACTGAAGAACGTGTTGAAAAAGTGCCAGTCTCTTACACGTAGTCCCAAGAAATCGGTTTGGAAGGCTAGTCGCGAATTAGCAGTTCCAGTAACGTCTGTGTAGAGACGTTCAAGGTGACGCCTACAACTACGTCCTTGTCGAAGCAGTTTAATGCCTACAGACTACGGTTTACGTGCCAACTTTGCAAACGCAATGCTGCTACATGACGATAAAGATTTTCTGAATTGTGTAGTTCAAATGTGTACACACATAATGTGAATTCAATGTCTTGTGTGCCATATCCTGGGGAAAAGTTTATTAGCCTTTCCTTTTCGAGCCGACCGTGCGGTTCTAGGCGCGTCAGTCTGAAACCGCGAGACCGCTACAGTCGCAGAGTCGAATCCTGCCTCGGGCATGGATGTGTGTGATGCCCTTAGGTTAGTTAGGTTTAAGTAGTTCTAAGTTCTAGGGGACTGATGACATCAGATGTTAAGTCCCATAGTCCTCAGAGCCGTTTGAATCATTTTACTTTTCGATGAAAAGGATATTTCTTACCTTCTCAAGTGGAAGACGCTGAACAACAGAACTTTATTTGGCAGCCAGATGTTGCGCCACCTCATGAACTCAGTGGGCGATTGGTTGAATGACGCCGTACCCGACCACTGGACTGGCCTTTCACATGCGGTCTGACAGCGTACAATTTTTTCATTCGGGGATTCTTAAAGGATCGTGTGTATGTGTGTCTCCGCTACCAGCTAATCTAGACGACTTTAGAAGCAGCATTGTTGCAACAATTACTCCAGACACACTGATCAAGGTTTGGAAAGAAATCGCCTATTAGATCGATATGTGACGAATGTGGTCGCAATGAACTCTTCAAGAAAAACTGAGTTGGTTTTTCATTTGGCCCATTATTTAAAACTGTAAGTTGAATGTCATAAATGCTGCAGAACCTTAAAACCTGTATATTCATTGTGAAACCTCCTGTATATTGGTCGGCTCTTTCAGGAACACACGCTCCTGGAACGTCTAATAGTAAACCACAGCGTGATGTAGAACGCCTCTCCTACAACGTCGGCATCTGGAGTTGCCAGAGCATTCTTTTGCGCCTACTAAATGAACCTGTAACAAAACACGCTCAACTTCTTTCGATCTTCTCTATGCCCTCTATCAATCCCATCTTCAATCCTATGTGGCATGAATTCGTGACTGACGTGCAGTTTTCAAGAACTCTTCGAACGAGTATTCTGCAAGCCACTTTCTTTGTTGATGGACTACATTTTCTAAGCATTCTTCCTATGAACCTAAGTCAAGGCATCTGCCTTTTCCAGAATTTATTTCATGTAGTCGTTCCGTACGGATACGCTTTTACATAATATCAAACTTCGTACTTTATAATGTCAAGTGGATAGATCAAATTTTAGTTTCGAATACATTTAGGCTTCACGCCTGCCCTTCCTTAAGCTGCTTTTGGTTCGTTCGGTTTTCGTTGGCCTGTGAGGCTTGGGCTCCGCCTAACTTCGCAGTGTGCCTCTCTTTGCTTTCCTAGGAGCTCTCTAGGATGGTCGTCGAACCACGCTTGATCTTTCCTGCCTCTCGCACTGGACACATTGCAAACTGCAAGCGACAGGGACTGGAGGTAACCACATGTTCTAGCGATATATCATAGCGGTCACCGAACTGGACCATCCCGCAGCCTTCATGTGCCAAGTCAGCATTGCCAATCGTTTGCAGTTTCGCAAACCGTTGGTTGGTGTTGCGCTGCTGCTGCTATGGTTGTCAGTATAAACACCATTGCAGCTCAATTACTTTTGTCACATCTAGTTTGATAAGAACTTGCCTTTGCGACGTAATTTTATTCAGCCAAGGATTGTTCCAAAGAATGCTACGAACTTCATCAGGGGTACTTTTATTTCTACTTTGTTTTATAAACGTGGAGTAACAGTTTTTACACAGGAGGAAAGTTATGAGTGGTACATCAATTGATAACGTCCAAGTAGATTCCAAGTAAATGGTATCAATGATACATTTCACACGTGTTTGTTTTGATTGCACTGAAACAATAACAAAGTAGCTTCTTCCTATCTGATTAAACACAGCAAATATTGAAAGCCATAAAACTTGCCTGTGTTTTTCCTCTATTTAAACCGAAGTCAAGATATTACTGCCGGCAACAAATATTAGACTACGGTGAATAAAGTTCGCACATTCCACAGGAGGAGACGGATACGTGTCGTCCAGGTAAGTGTGGCAATGAATATGCGATGCCCCATGACTGCAGCTTTGAGAGTGTTTACTCTAGATTGAAAAAGTTTAAGTAATTTGGACGTACCAGCGAAGCTTACACGTTAAGTACGATGGACCCCCTAAACTCCCAGCAGCAAATAACTATGTGCAATGACGGAAGCATAACTATTTAACTGTCAGAGAGCGAGAGAAGAAGGTAGGGAATTATTTTTTTCTTTCTCATTTTTTAGAGAATGTTTCAATCGAATTCGTGGACGTCATCGTGACGCTCAGAGCCTAAGACGGCCAGCGACGAGCGCCTGAGAAAGCTCCGCTTCTGCAGTCCAGCGTGATCCGGTCACTTATGAACTACACGCCATTTATGGTTCGAAAAGGATGTTTACACAATGAGTGAAAAATCTGAGTTTTAGAAACTAAGAAACTGGGACCGGTAGATTCGTGTCGTGATGTCAGCCGATTGATCTAGTACGTTCACTTCGGAGCGACGATTCGACCAGTTTTGGGCTCGTTTGGCTCGCCATCTTCTGGCGAACGAAAACATTTCTCTAGAAGAGCAAATCCGAGCTACTAGCTGAGATACATTCTAGTAAAAAAAGTGGCACTTCTTGAGGAGCGGAAAATTTGTTCTCGTTTCCTTAGCGGTTCAAAATCTCCACCCTGTTACCAACAGGACGGCCTAATCCCTGAAGGCATCCACGAGTGGCCGTCTCATACTTAAAAAGAACGCCAACAGCAAACTAGGCCTATTCTTTAATTTCCACTAGTGGCTCTGTATTGCGACCTAAGAGCAGCGACATGAGGAGGCGAAACGGCAGGGAAGTCAACACGGAGCCGCGAGCCTAGCCTGCAGCCCCTCCCACCAGCTGGAGGTGGGCACTCATCACCCGCTGCCTGTCTGGCTCCGAGGCGTGATGAGACGATCTCAAAATTCGTGATTCGCCACTGCCAGCTGCACACCGAGCTCCAGTACTAAGTTCTTCAAAAATGGTTCAAACGGCTCTGAGCACTATGGGACTTCTGAGGTCTTCAATCCCCTAGACTAACAACTGCTTTAACCCAACTAACCTAAAGACATCACACACATCTATGCCCGAGTCAGGATTCAAACCTGCGACCGTAGCGGTCGCGCGGTTCCAGACTGAAGCGCTTAGAACCGCTCGGTCACACCGGCCGGCTCTAGTTCTTCCACATTTCGCTTCATAAATTCTCATCTCAAAAGCGTCTGCTCTGAAACAAGGAAGGCGGCGCGTCACAGAAGTACTGGCTCGGCGCTCCTACCTGCTGTGCGAGCGCACTCGTGCACTGCTGCAGAGAAGAAAACACGGAGTCTTGTGCTCTGTCACGCCTCACCGCTGCCACGCCTCGCGAGCGACTGTCCCACAAGACGCGCGGCCGCAGCTCTGCACTGGTGTGACCCCCCACTCTCCGGACGCTGGAGGAGAGGGCGAAACTCGGGAGGCACCACCGCTCCGTCCATCTTTTACCGAAAAAGTGAGCCGACTCGACACTTCCTGCGGCAGAACGCTGCATTCCGTGTCAGCCATTCGACCTTCCATTTGCCTACACGTCCGCTCAGCCTTCCTCAGTGACGAATCAGCTGATATTTCCTATTAAAAACAAAAGATGCAGTGGAGAAGTAGTTCCAGCTTCCTAGATTTCTGGAAGGCATCAACGCTGTACCACATCCTCTACACTCTGTCGCCAACCGAGATACGATCGCACTGTGTGTCTTCGAAGATGTGTGACTGCTTCCAGGAATATCTGACTGATGGAACCGATAATGTTACAGTGAACGGTGGACGTTTCACAGAAACGAAATTAAGAGGCCGTGCTGATAATTAATGCCTCCGCATTTTTATGTGAAGAGTTTTAAAGCTATGTAAGTCTGCATGCTTTCGTTGCCGTTGTTACTGAAGTTAAAATCTTCTGGGTTTCACCCGATGAAGCTGTCGTTTTTATGGAACATTTTCAGCAACAGGCCTTAAGTAGTGCCCCATTGAAGCCTTCTTGCCGGCTCCGCTATGTGGACGATACAATCGATTTATGGCCACACGGTGAAGAAGAACTTCATGAGTTCCACAATTTCTGAAATGGAATTCACCCCCAAATAAAATTCACCTTGGGGCTGAGATTGAGGTCGGTCTCCCGTTCCTAGGTGTGTTGGTATACAGAAGACCAGATAATCTAGGTCACAGAGTGTACAGAAAGCCGACTAACGCAAACAGGTATTTAGATGCTATTTCGCACCACCACCCAGCCCAGAAGCAAGTAGTACTCAACACTCTGTCTTCACCTGCCTTCCGTATTAGCGATGACGACTACTTACAATCGGAGTTGAACTTTTTAAAGGGGACATTGAAGGCAAATTGGTATGGTATTCATTCGGCAGAGCTTTTAGGCGGAATATTTATACCACTAATAAGAATGACGAGGGACTGCCTTCTCACTGCGTCAGGTTACCGTTAGTTTCTGGGGTCACTGACCGCATAAGCAGAATTTTAAAGGAAAACGGTATTCAGACATCTTCCTTTAGTCAAAACAAAATAAAAGACTTTTTCCGATGGAAAACATATGCACCTGATTACTCCCACAATGCAGGCATCTATCAAGTGTAATGTAGCTGAGTCACAGTGTATATAGGCGAAACGGGAAGAACTGTTAGAGAACGCATCAAGGAACACGAACGGCACATGCGGCTAAAACAAAGTGCAAAATCGGCAGTAGCGGAACATTACGAGAACTGTGGCTTTGACATTGATTTTAATAACGTACGTGTTCTGGCTAAAGAAAAAAACATTTATAGAAGAAAGGTCAAGGAAGCGGTTGAAATTTCTAAGAGTGCATTTAGTTTCAATGGAGAGGACTGCTATAGGCTTCCGGCATCGTGGCTCCGCGCCATCAAGGAAGTATATACGCGGCTGCGATGTAAACAACGCGCTGCAAGTCACCTCGGCGTGCAATAATATTTTGGGTAAACATTTCCCCTCTCTTTCTCTGTCCGTTTGGAATCTAGCGACTGATGATGACCAACCAATAGCGGTAGCAGGCATTCCAACCCTTCTCCAGTGCTTTTTTGTCCAATGACGATGACCGCCAATGGTATCCACAGGAGATGAGTTACCAACGCCCCTTCTTCTGTATTAGCCTATGACTGTGGCCCACCATTGGTAGCCACATGTATTTTAACCAATACTATCACTTCCCCAGCACGAACGCCAGAAAACTCCCCCTTTATAAGTGGACGCGACACTCGTCTCTGGCAGTGTTCTAGCAGTAGTGGACAACCAGATCGTGAGGAAGGTCCCAGCAGAGGGACCGAAACGTCGAACATTTTAGAAGAAACATGACGCGGCCTAACAACCCAGAAGATTTTAACTTCAGTTTTAAAGCCTTTTGAATAAGATAAACGCTATTAGTATTCCACATCGTTATTAATCGTTAATACATATTTGCAGTCGTCTGTCACTAGAAGGCCCCGAATTTGTGCGTGTGATATGACAGTGTGTAGCGTAGCTACGAATGTCCGCGAGAAATAGCCTGCTGTAGTCGAGTTTAGAACTCGAGGAGTTCGTCGACCCATGGGCAACCCTTTCCTTCAGTATGGCAATGCTGCGAGAACTGCAACAATCCGGCCCCTCGGGCTCACAGTTATCGATCATCCGATCTTCATCTGCTTCCAAAACTTAAAGAACACCTTCGAGGACTTCACTTTCGTAGTGATGAAGTGGTGTAAGTAGTGGTAATGTTGTAGCTCCGTCAACAAAGTCAAACATTTTACAGTGGCAGTACCAACAAACTGGTGTTGTTTGTCGCTATGTTGACTGCCGACAAACAAATAAGTAGACATGAAGTATAAACGAGTAGAATGTTAATAACGTTGGGTTTATTCAAACTGCTGCAATACTTTTCACATAAAATGTTCGGAAGAATAACTTTCCAGTGACGCTCGTAACATATGGATGCCCAGAGAAGGCAGATATAACAACAAATGTTCTCAAAATGCCTAGCTCATTTTTATCAGATAGGTTAAGTAACACTACAGATTGCACGGTGATGGCGTCATCTACATGAAAGTATCCTCACTGAGCGATCGTGAGGTAATTGACAAAGAACTATACAATATTTTCACCTGATGTAATAAATGGCAGCTCTCTTTGCACGTCAGTAAATGTAAAATAATGCCTCTAAGAAAGAGAAAAAGTAATGTGGCACCCGATTACGACATCATTTTTGGCGTAAGTATTCGCGTAATTACTGAGGGGTGACGCTAAGAGGCGATATGAAGTGGACCGGCACGACCCCACCAGTAGTAGAAGACGTGGACCTGTCAGAAGGGCTCCAGGAGAGGGCGGCGCCCCCTACGGAACCTCTGGTTGGTGCGAGCGCAAGGCAGGCGCTGCTACAGTCAGAACTGGCCGCTGTTGCCCATAGAAGCGGTCGAGCAACTCTTTCAATGACCCGGTATTCCACAAAGAGAATAAGGTCAGAGACATTGGAGGGAATGAGCAGCCACTTCTCCCTCGCACAACAAGCGAATCGAATAACAAAGAAAGTCCACAATACTAGGTCGAAGTACTCTGCGGCATGCAGCGTACTGTTGTGTGCGGTTTAGATGCGCAGATGTGCAGCGTTGTGACAATTACACTGTATTTTAAGCTGGAAGATGTGTCGATGTAAAATCAACATGACCTGTCTACTCATTACAGAAAGCCTCTACTTTACATAATGCGTGTGAGCGTCTTAAGTAATATTTGAGATTTACAACGTACTGTTTAAGAGGTTGTCTTCAGTTCCAGACTCACAAGTAGCGTAGGTGTCGTTAAAGTCCCGCAATTTATAGTTTTTCTAATATTGTAGGCAATCACGAATCCATTTTCCGCTATTTTAAATTGAAGTTATAGGATAGATTGTTACCTATTACCTATTCAAATACCAGCTCCGCCCCGTCATTAATTGCAGAGAAATTCACAATTGAACTAAAACAAAAACTGCTAGGTTTTACCCCAAAAAATGGAGTAAAGGCCCGCAGTGCAATTCGTTGTCCCACTGGAGATGTTGTTGTTGTGCTCTTCAGTCCTGAGACTGGTCTGATGCAGCTCTCCATACTACTCTACCCTGTGCAAGCTTCTTCATCTCCCAGTACCTACTGCAACATACATCCTTCTGAACCTGCTTAGTGTATTCATCTCTTGGCCTCTATCTACGATTTTTACCCCCAGTACTTCTCTCCATTACTAAACTGGTGACACCCAGGTGTCTCAGAATGTGTCATCCTATCAATAAATCCTTTCTTTTGGTCACGCTGTGTCACACATTTCTTATTACCCAAATTCTATTCACTATATTCTCGTAAGTTACGTGATTGACCCATCTTATCTTCATCAGTTTTCTGTAGTCACATTTGAAAAAATTATACTCTCTTTTTGTCTAAACTGTTTATTGTCAGTGTTTTACTTCCATGCATCACAACACTCCACACACATATCTTCAGAAAAGACCTCCTAACATGTAGATTTGATGTTAACAAATTTCTTTTTCCGCTTTTCTTGCTATTGCCAGTCTACATTTTATATCCTCTCTACTTCGACCATCAACAGTTATTTTGCTCCCTAAATAGCAAAATCCGTCTACCACTTTAAGTGTCTCATATCCTAATCTAATTCCCTTAGCATCCCCTGGTTTAATTCGACTACATTCCATTACCTTTGTTTTGATTTTGTTGATGTTCATCATATATTTTCCTTTCAAGACACAGTCCATTCCGTTCAACTGCTCTTCCAAGTCCTTTGCCGTCTCTGACAGAATTACAATGCCATTACCAAACCTCAAAGTTTTAATTTTTCCTTCCTGGTCTTTAGCTTCTACCCCAATTCTTTTTTGTTTCTTTACATCTGGAACTGGCTACAAACCTGTCTCACTCAATTTTGAAACACGGTCCCTGCCATGCCCCTCGACTCTTATAACTACCATCTGGTTCCTGTACAAATTGTAAACAGCGTTTCCGCTTTCTGTATTGTACCCCAGTCACTTTCCGAATTTGAAAGAGAGTATTCCAGTCAACATTTTCGAAAGTTATCTCTAAGTCTATAAATGCTATAAATGTAGCCTTGTCTTTTGTTAACCTATCTTCTATGAGAAGTTGTAGCGTTGGTACAGCCTCGAGTATTCCCACATTTCTCCGGAATCCAGTCTGACCTTCTCCAAGTTTTTCCATTCATCTATAAACAAGTTAGTATATTGCCACCGTAACTTACTAAACTGACAGTTCGGTAATTTTCACACCTGTCGGCATGTGCTGTCTTTGGAATTGTAATTATTATGTTCTTCTTGACGTTTCAGGATATCTGGTCTGTCTCATACATCTTTCTCACCAAATGGAGGAGTTTTGCCATGTCTGGCTCTCCCAAGGCTAGCAATAGTTCTAACGGAATGTTGTCTGCTACCGGGGCCTTTTCTCGAGTTGGATCTTTAAATGCTCTTTCAAATTCCTCACACAGTATTATATGTCCCATCTCATTTTCATCTGCGTCCGCTTCCATTTCTATAATGTTGCCCTCAAGTACATCTCCGTTGTATAGCAACTTTTCACCTTTCTGCTTTCTCTTCTTTGCTTAGGACAGGTTTTCCATCTGAATTAATAACTAATATTCGTACAGATGGTTCACTTTTCTCCAAAGGTCTCTTTAACTTTCCTGAAGGCGGCATCTATTTTTCCCCTAGTGATATGCTCTTTTAAATCCTTACACTTGACCTCTAGCCATTCCTGACTAGCTATTATCCACTTCCCATCAATTTCATTTTTTATTCATTTGTATTTTCTTTCGCCTCCTTCATTTACTGCATTTTTATATTTTCTCCTTTCATCGATTAAATTCCTCAAGGATTTCTTCTAGCCCTCGTCTTTTACCTACCTGATCCACTGCTGCCTTCACTGTGTCATCTCTCAAAGCTATCCATTATTCTTCTGCTGTATTCCTTTCCCCTCTTCTTGTCAATCGGTCCCTAATACTCCCTCAGAAGTTCTCTGCAACCTCTGGTTCTTGCAGTTTCTCCAGATCCCATCTCCTTAAATTCCTACTTTTTTTACTATTCCTTTAAATTTAATCTACAGTTCATACCCAATAAATCGCGGTCAGAGTCTGCATCCGCCCGTGCAGACGTCTTATAATTTAAAATCTGGTTTCGTAGTGCCTGTCTTAACATTATACAATCTGAAATCTTCCGGTGTCCCCTGATCTCTCCTGTGTGTACAACCTTCTTTTATGATTCTTAAACCAAGTGTTAGCGATGATTAAGTCATGTTCTGTGTAAAATTCTACCAAGCGTCTTCCCTTCCCCCCACTCCATATTCACCTACTATTTTCCGTTCTCTGTCTTTTCCTACTATCGAATGCCAGTCCTCCACCACCATTAAATTTTCGCTTCCTTTAACTGTATTTTATCTCATCATATGTTTCTTCAATCTCTTCATCATCCGCAGAGTTAGTCGCCGTATAAACTTGTAATGCTGTGGTAGGGAGTACTTCGTGAACATCTTCGCTACGATAAAGCGTTCACTGCTTATACTAACTTACCCCCCATTCCTATTGTCTTACTCGTTATTAAAACCAATCGAGCATTGCTTCTATCTGACTCTGTATTCACTTCGCCAGAAGTCCTGTTCCTTCTGCCACCGAACTTCACTGATTGCTGTTACATCTAACTTCAACCTATCCATTTCACTTTCTAAATTTTCTGACGTACCAGCCCCATTAAGGGATCTGACATTCCATGCTCCGATTTGTAGAATTCCAGCTTGGTTTCTGCTGATTACGACATGCTCCTGAGTAGTCACCTTCAGGAGATCCGAATGGGGACTATTTTATCTAAAAGGACGCGATCAACATTTAACCATACAGTAGAGCTACATGCCCTGTGGAAAAATTACATCTGTAGTTTGCTTTCAGCTGTTCGCAGTACCAGCACAGCAAGCCTGTTTCGGTTGATGTTACAAGACCAGATCAGTTAGACATCCAGACTGTTGCCCCTGCAACTACTGGAAAGGCTGCTGCACTCTTCAGGAACCAAATGTTTGTTTGGACTCTCAACAAATATCCCTCCGTTGAGGTTGCGCCTACGACACGGCTATCTTTATCGCTGAGGCACCCTAGTCACACCACCGGCGTCAAGGTCCATGGTCCATTGGGTGTGCGGGGCGGGGGGGGGGGGGGGAGGGGGGAGTGTTGGTGAGGGGGGAGGGAGCTTTGAGATAAATGTGGATAACAGTAGAGGACTGCAATAAAAAGAAACATTTTCAGTAATCGCATTGTTATGCAACACAATATTGAACTGAAATGGCACGTCAATTTGAACATCATGCATAAAAAATTCTTTGTCCACGAGTGGAGAATCAGCAGGATAATTTGAGTACAACTATTGAAGCTAAGCTAGCTAGGAAATTGTGTATTTTGTTAGGTCCACCGATTTTTCCTTGAAGTCCCAGTCTCTTGTTGTTCTTCTTCGGATAAATTTTCCCCAAACATTAAGTCCTTAATGCCAAGATCTGAATCAGACTGTGAGGAATAATTGTTTTCATCCTTTCTTTGCCACTGATGTAATGAAATCTAGCTTCTTTCTTTCTATGACAGGAACTTTTCTTCCTGTGCGATGTATTCTCCTCTCAGTAGCAAGCTTTTCTTTTCCGATGAATTCCTCTTCGATTCGTTAGTTACTGGGTTGTCGACGTTAGAGATTTCAATCCTTCGTCAGAAAGTTTCCCAAAATATTTTAAACAGGGGAATTATATCTTAGAGAGAGCAGACCTCACCCAGTGTGGGTTAAATGTCATCTTCGCAGGGGTTATCAACGAAGAATCGTATTTCCACTCTTGGAGCTGAGGGGACTTATCGCGAAACGCCTGCCGGAATTTCTCCCATTTCGCACTTTTCTAATAAATGCGCCACTGTCGGTTCGGGGCCCCAACCGGAACAATTATTTCCACGCCAAAGTGAAGCTTAAATGCTACAGTGACAACTAGTAATTCGTTGATACTTCCTTTAAAACCCTACATTATAATATGTTCACGTGAAACATAATAAAAATTACATGTAAGTAGCAAACGTACCTTATCTTCTCACCTCTGGAGCGACTAGCCGGGAGCAACTATCATGGAACATTAAGTTGCGACTACCCCGGACCTGCCACCTGCTGATCAACTCCTGAATCGATGGCACTCTGTTCAGAAACCCGGTGTGGATTTTTACCCCAAGCGGGTCTTACACCCCCCCCCCCCCCCCCCCCCACACACACACACACCTACCTTACCATAACGTAACACAAATTTCTCTTTATATTAGGGAGGTGAAACTACACTACTGGCCATTAAAATGGCTACACCAAGATCAAATGCAGATGATAAACGGGTATTCATTGGACAAATATATTACCCTAGAACTGACGTGTGATTACATTTTCACTCAATTTGGATGCATAGATCCTAAGAAACCAGAACCCAGAACAACCACCTCTACCCGTAATAACGGCTTTGACACGCCTCAGCATTGAGTCAAACAAGGTTGGATGGCGTGTAAGGTACAGCTGCCCACGCAGCTTCAACACGATACCACAGTTCATCAAGAATAGTGACTGGCGTATTGTGACGAGCCAGATGCTCGGCCACCATTGACCACACGTTTTAAATTGGTGAGAGATCTGGAGAATGTGCTGGCCAGGGCAGCAGTCGAACATTTTCTGTATCCAGAAAGGCCCGTACAGGATGTGCAACATGCGGTCGTGCATTATCCTGCTGAAATGTAGGATTTCGCAGGGATCCAATCAAAGGTAGAGCCACGGGTCGTAACACATCTGAAATGTAACGTCCACTGTTCGAAGTGCCGTCAATGCGAACAAGAGGTGACTCAGACGTGTAACCAATGCCATCCCCATATCATCAGCTGGGTGATCAGTATGGCGATTACCATGAGCGAAAGTGTCGTTAATATCAACGCTAAAATTAAGTCTACATCCAACAAATACACAAGGTCCATCGACAAGAGCACTAGTGGCAACAGATTTAACTGGTATGCGGTTCTTCTTATCACCAGATGTTTTAGCGAACTCGATGTTCTCGATCGTTTTATATACTGTAGACCGCTTACGACGAATGTATCTCCTTCGTGGCATGTTGGCGGCGTTCAATGCAGTTGCCTGTGCAGCAGCAAAATAGGATAAGATAGGTTAATCAGTTTTTCATTTTTGAACATTTTCATCGTAAGGTGTTATCCCGTACGCGTGCTAAAGGAAATCTAGTAGCACGCGTACGTGCGGGTTGTGGCCCACCCCCCAACCCCCTGCTTTTAACCACAGCACCCATGTATGCAGTAGCTTCAACACGTTTAATCAATGTTTTCGATTCATAGGCCGCATTCCAAAAAAAAAAAAAAAAAAAAAAAAAAACTCCCAACCTAACCTCAAGTGGGCTACGCTACAGATCAATTGGTCTTGTAGATCAATTTATTTATGAAAATACAAAGCACAGTCACCAACAAATTTAACATACTTACATACACCTTTACCCTTAATCCAAATTAAGACGGCAAAGTTAAAGTCCGACTACACAACTCCGTATGGGACTTAGTCACTGAAGTTAAGATTAGCTGACACACTACATAATAATAAAGTTAATCATATATATATATATATATATATATATATATATATATATATA
Organism: Schistocerca gregaria; assembly: GCF_023897955.1. Taxonomy (NCBI): domain Eukaryota; kingdom Metazoa; phylum Arthropoda; class Insecta; order Orthoptera; family Acrididae; genus Schistocerca; species Schistocerca gregaria. The sequence goes on from NC_064927.1 coordinate 53,598,974, forward strand.
TATATATATATATATATATATATTCGTAATCAGCGCGTCAAATAGGATAAGATAGGTTAATCAGTTTTTTATTTTTCAACATTTTCATCGGAAGGTGTTATGCCGTACGCGTGATAAAGGAAATCTAGTAGCACGCGTACATCCGTTCCAAAAAAAAAAACTCCCAACCTAACCTCAAGTGGGCTACGCTACAGATCAATTGGTCTTGTAGATCAATTTCTTTATGAAAATACAAAGTACAGTCACCAACAAATTTAACATACTCACACACACCTTTACCCTTAATCCAAATAAAGACAGATTCATTTACAGACACTTTCCTCTTATTACGAGTATACAACACAAGTGCAGAGGGCGACATATATGCGGATTTACCAAAGTCTTTATTAGCAAGTTCAGCCATATGGTAAGTACGATAGGCAATTATGTCTCTGTCCACAAAACTTTCTAATCCTGGTACAGATGGAGTACCAGACCCACCTCGTACAAGAGGTCTACAGTGTATAAAACGATCGAGAACATCGAGTTCGCTACATCTGGTGATAAGAAGAACCGCATACCAGTTAAATCTGTTGCCGCTAGTGCTCTTGTCGATGGACCTTGTGTATTTGTTGGATGTAGACTTAATTTTAGCGTTGATATTAAAGACACTTTCGCTCATGGTAATGGTTGGCTTACAGTAGCTATTGTACGAGGTGGGTCTGGTACTCCATCTGTACCAGGATTAGAAAGTTTTGTGGACAGACACAGCAGAGACATATTTGCCTATCGTACTTACCATATGGCTGAACTTGCTAATAAAGACTTTGGTAAATCCGCATATATGTCGCCCTCTGCACTTGTGTTGTATACTCGTAATAAGAGGAAAGTGTCTGTAAATGAATCTGTCTTTATTTGGATTAAGGGTAAAGGTGTATGTGAGTATGTTAAATTTGTTGGTGACTGTACTTTGTATTTTCATAAATAAAGTGATCTACAAGACCAATTCATCTGTAGCGTAGCCCACTTGAGGTTAGGCTGGGATTTTTTTTTTTTTTTTTTGGAATGCAAAAAACTGATCAAGCTATCTTACCCTATTTGACGCGCTGACTACGAATATATATATATTATTATTATTAGCTTTATTATTACTACTATCGTCTCTGTCCACAAAACTTTCTAATCCTGGTACAGATGGAGTACCAGACCCACCTCGTTCAATAGCTACTGTAAGCCAACCATTACCATGAGCGAAAGCGTCGTTAATATCAACGCTAAAATTAAGTCTACATCCAACAAATACACAAGGTCCATCGACAAGAGCACTAGCGGCAACAGATTTAACTGGTATGCGGTTCTTCTTATCACCGATGTTGTAGCGAACTCGATGTTCTCGATCGTTTTATACACTGTAGACCGCTTACGACGAATGTATCTCCTTCGTGGCGTGCTACTAGATTTCTTTTAGCACGCGTACGGCATAACACCTTCCGATGAAAATGTTGAAAAATGAAAAACTGATTAACCTATCTTATCCTATTTGACGCGCTGATTACGAATATATATATATATATATATATATATATATATATATATATATATATATATATGATTAACTTTATCATTATGTAGTGTGTCACCTAATCTTAATTTTAGAGACTAAGTCCCATACGGAGTTGTGTAGTCGGACTTTAACTTTGCCGTCTTAATTGAAACACTACACAACTCCGTATGGGACTTAGTCTCTGAAATTAAGATTAGGTGACACACTACACAATAATAAAGTTAATCATAAAAATATGTATATATTCGTAATCAGCGCGTCAAATAGGTTAAGATAGGTTAATCAGTTTTTCATTTTTCAACATTTTCATCGGAAGGTGTTATGCCCTACGCGTGCTAAAGGAAATCTAGTAGCACGCGTACATCCGTGAAAAATGAAAAACTGATTAACCTATCTTATCCTATTTGACGCGCTGATTACGAATATATATATATATTTTTATGATTAATTTTATTATTATGTAGTGTGTCACCTAATCTTAATTTCAGCCGCATTCCAAAAAAAAAGCTCCCAACCTAACCTCAAGTGGGCTACGCTACAGGTCAATTGGTCTTGTAGGTCAATTTATTTATAAAAATAAAAAGTACAGTCACCAACAAATTCCTTTAGCACGCGTACGGCATAACACCTTCCGATGAAAATGTTGAAAAATGAAAAACTGATTAACCTATCTTATCCTATTTGACGCGCTTATTACGAATATATATATATTTTTATGATTAACTTTATTATTATGTAGTGTGTCACCTAATCTTAATTTCAGAGACTAAGTCCCATACGGGGACCAATGTGGGTTCACCGCGATGTCGCCAAACAATAATGCGACCATATGATGCTGTAAACAGAACCTGGATTCATCCGAAAAAATGACGTTTTGCCATTCGTACACCCAGTTTTGTCGATGAGTGCACCATCGCAGGCGTTCCTGTCTGTGATGCAGCGTCAGGGGAAACCGCAGCCACGGTCTCCGAACTGATAGTCCATGCTGCTGCAAACGTCGTCGAACTGTTGTGTAGATGGTTGTTGTCTTGCAAAATTCCCCATCTGTTGACTCAGGTATCGAGACGTGGCTGCACGATCCGTTACAGGCATGCGGATAAGATGCTTGTTATCTCGACTGCTAGTGATTAGAGGCCGTTGGGATCCAGCACGGCGTTCCGTATTACCCTCCTGAATCCACTCATTCCATATTCTGCCAACAGTCACTGGATCTATACCAACGTGAGCAGCAATGTCGATATACGACAAACCGCAAAAGCTATAGGCTTCCAGTCCGAAACGTGATGGTACGCATTCCTCGTCCTTACACGAGTCTTCACAACAACGTTTCAACTGGCAACGCCAGTCAAATGCTGTTTGTGTATGAGAAATCGGTTGGAAACTTTCCTCATGTCAGCACGTTGTAGTTGTCGCCACCGGCGCCAACCTTGTGTGAATCTTCTTCCTGCTGGTTAAATTTCGCGTCTGTAGCTCGTCATCTTCGTGGTGTAGCAATTTTAATGGCCTGTAGTGTAGTTTCAGGGCAGCTGATAGGTACCAAGTATGTAACAGAATTAATTCATACGAGTCGGTAACGAAGATGTTTTCCGAGTACGGTGAGATGGGCGAAACGCTTATTTTGTGGCTCCACTTACTAAATTAATCATTATTTTTTATCCTAGTTATATTTATTTGTTTCTGATGAGTGGCTGTTATCTGTGTTGTATATGGTTCATGGAGAACAGATTGAGCAGTCGCCAAATATTGAATTATAGTACAGACACTTTCTTGCCATATTTGTAGAGTCGATCTTTCATAACAGTTAAACATGCAGTGCAATAGTTGGAAACCGGGGTCTCTGTTAGACTTCGTGTTGTGGTGTAACTCCAAGTGCCGGCACGTCCGCCGGAAACGCAGCCGCAGAGGAAGCTGTGAGGCGACGTTAGCTGACCGGACTAGGACCGCACTACGAGGAGAACAGAGGCGGCGCTCCTGCCAGCCCTGGCCGCAATGGAAGGTGGCCATTAGGAGACGCACTGGAAGACGAGCCTTGACGTGCGGTCAGCGTTATTTACTTGCACGGAAACTGAATATAGCGAAGGACACTGATTACACAGGCCAACGGTGGAAAAACGTTTTTTTTGCTAAAAATACCTTATTCTCAAGGTTTTTAGGGTGAGAAATCCAAATATGACACTTAAAAAACTGTATCGCCCACCATTTCTTTACATTTGTGAAGACATTTGTACACACAATTTATTAAATTATGCCAATGTTTCAAGAATTTAACAGCTTTTATGTAGGTAAAATAATTTAAAAAGGAGATGTAATGAATGTAGATAACGTTGGTAGCATTGCTGAGAAACATTTGCTGGCAAAAAAAAGGTTGATTCTATTTTTGTGTTAACAGATGCTGTTATGTTTACTCTCAACCTAACCTCACTTTCCCGTTTCCTGCACATTGCTCAGTACAATGTCTAACCGTGGTTGTAAAAAACTCTGCTGACAGTTTTTGTTACATTTGTGTTGAATCTGTCATTAAAAACACAAAAGAAACATTCCAGACTTCGTGAAAAACGTTTATCTATCATACTTTGGATCTAAACTTGGTGATCAACGTAAATCTTGGTCGTCGCATAAGGTATATTATGCGTGTGTTGAAGATCTGAGAAAATGGTCCAAAAGAGATGTAAATGGTTTAGATTTGCTGTTCCTACGATATGGAGGGAACCAAGAAATCATTCTGCAGTGTTGATATTAGTGGTCATAATTTGAAAAACACGAAGGTAATAAGCTGCCCTAACCTTCCGTAGGCCATCCGGCCAGTAGGGCATGGTGTAGATTTGCCGGTGCTATCCAAACAGAAGTATCTGATTTAGATGAACCAGATGACGATGAATTCCATTGTAATACAGAAAGTCTAGATCCCAAATTGTTTCCGCAGACCGAGCTTACAGATTTGATTAGGGATCTGGGCTTAACGAAATAAAAAGCTGATTTGCTTGGCTCAGGATTAAAAGAAAAGAACTTGCAGATGGAACCAGCATATACATGTACAGAAAGAGAGAGAAGCAATTTTCCAAGCTTTATCAACAAGAAAGTGATTTAGTGTACTGCTCAGACATTCCCGGTGTAATGAATGAGATTGATATTGAATACAAAAAGAAAGGCTTAAGGCTGTTAATTGAATCATCCAAAACTAGTTTAATGGCTGTTTTATTACACAATGGTAACATGTATGCATCTATACCTGTTGGACATTCTGTGCACATGAAAGAAACCTATGAAAACCTATAAATAGTGCTAAATAAAATAGGCTATTCTGCTCATGGTTGGATGATATGTGGCGATCTAAATGTAACATACATGCACCTTGTTCAACAAGGTGGCTTTACCAAGTTTCCGTATTTCTAGTGTGAATGGGACAGTAGGGTTAGGGGTCAACACTGGTGCAGAAAGAACTGGCCTGTGAGAGAGCATTTAAAACCTGATGAGAAGAACATTCTACGCAAAAACCTTGAAGGTCCAAAAAAGTACTCCTACCACCTCTACATATAATGTTAGGCCTAATGAAATAGTTTGTAAAGGTTTTGCCTAAAGATAGACATGTTTTAAGTATCTCTGCCAAAAGTTTCCACACCTTTCAGCAGCTAAACTAAAAGAAGGCGTATTTGTCGGACCTGACATTAGAAAATTGATGCTTGATGTTAACTTTGAATCCATTACAACTGTACTTGAGAAAGAAGCACGAGTATCACTCAAGTAAGTCGTTACAAAGTTCTTAGGACATGAAAAAACCCAGAATACAAACCTAGAAATTGAAATAAGAACACCGTAAATTCATTGTCCCAGGAAGGGAAAGTTTTGACACATTCCTGGGGTCAGATACATCACATGATCACACTGACAGAACCACAGGCACATAGACACAGGCAACAGAGCATGCACAATGTCGGCACTAGTACAGTGTATATGCAACTTTCGCAGCAATGCAGGCTGCTATTCTCCATGGAGACGATCGTAGAGATGCTGGATGTAGTCCTGTGTAACGGCTTGCCATGCCATTTCCACCTGGCGCCTCAGTTGAACCAGCGTTCGTGCTGGACGTGCAGACCGCGTGAGACGACGCTTCATCCAGTCCCAAACATGCTCAATGGAGGACAGATCCGGAGATCTTGCTGGCCAGGGTAGTTGACTTACACCTTCTAGAGCACGTTGGGTGGCACGGGATACATGCGGACGTGCATTGTCCTGTTGGAACAGCAAGTTCCCTTGCCGGTCTAGGAATGGTAGAACGATGGGTTCTATGACGGTTTGGATGTACCGTGGACTATTCAGTGTCCCCTTGACGATCACCAGAAGTGTACGGCCAGTGTAGGAGATCGCTCCCCACACCATGATGCCGGGTGTTGACCCTGTGTGCCTCGGTCGTATGCAGTCCTGATTGTGGCGCTCACCTGCACGGCGCCAAACACGCATACGACCATCATTGGCACCAAGGCAGAAGCGACTCTCATCGCTGAAGACGACACGTCTCCATTCGTCCCTGCATTCACGCCTGTCGCGACACCACTGGAGGCGGGCTGCACGATGTTGGGGCGTGAGCGAAAGACGGCCTAACGGTGTGCGGGACCGTAGCTCAGCTTCAAGGAGACGGTTGCGAATGGTCCTCGCCGATACCCCAGGAGCAACAGTGTCCCTAATTCGCTGGGAAGTGGCGGTGCGGTCCCCTACGGCACTGCGTAGGATCCTACGGTCTTGGCGTGCATCCGTGCGTCGCTGCGGTCCGGTCCCAGGTCGACGGGCACGTGCACCTTCCGCCGACCACTGGCGACAACATCGATGTACTGTGGAGACCTCACGCCCCACGTGTTGAGCAATTCGGCGGTACGTCCACCCGGCCTCCCGCATGCCCACTATACGCCCTTGCTCAAAGTCCACGCTGACGTGGCATGCTACCAGTGTTAAAGACTGCGATGGAGCTCTGTATGCCACTGCAAACTGGCTGACACTGACGGCGGCGGTGCACAAATGCTGCGCAGCTAGCGCCATTCGACGGCCAACGCCGCGGTTCCTGGTGTGTCCGCTGTGCCGTGCGTGTGATCATTGCTTGTACAGCCCTCTCGTAGTGTCCGGAGCAAGTATGGTGGGTCTTTACACACCGGTGTCAATGTGTTCTTTTTTCTATTTCCAGGAGTGTATGTTTCTATTATAGCTACAGAAAAGGTTAAAAGTTTAGGATGCTTAATGAGCCCGAAAGTTCACTATTTGAAAAGTCACCATCATTTCTTCCCGGACAATATGGGAGATGTTAGTGAGGAGCAAGGAGAGCGTTTTCACCAGGACATTAAAGTGATGGAAAAACGCTACCAAGGCCGCAGGAACCCCACCATGGTGGGGGACTACTGTCGGCCACTTCACCGTGAAGATCAGTAAGCGACTCATTGTAGGAAAATCTACACAAGAAGCTTCAAAGAAAAAAGAGAAAGAAAATACAAACCAATTCCAGACGACAAGAGAAACCTCGAAACTTCCTGGCAGATTAAAACTGTGTGCCCGACCGAGACTCGAACTCGGGACCTTTGCCTTTCGCGGGCAAGTGCTCTACCAACTGAGCTACCGAAGCACGACTCACGCACGGTACTCACAGCTTTACTTCTGCCAGTATCCGTCTCCTACCTTCCAAACTTTACAGAAGCTCTTCTGCGAACCTTGCAGAACTAGCACTCCTGAAACAAAGGATATTGCGGAGACATGGCTTAGCCACAGCCTGGGGGATGTTTCCAGAATGAGATTTTCACTCTGCAGCGGAGTGTGCGCTGATATGAAACTTCCTGGCAGATTAAAACTGGAAGAGAAACCTCTATTAACACATATCATTGTTTGAACTCGCTTACTATAAATACAAACCATGCTCATGTTGTAACAAAGCGCTTCATTAATTTCCCCGTTTACCGTATAGTATAGGATTTTTATACTACATAGTAAAACGCTTATTGCTCGATAACTATGGCTGTTTCAAAAATTTAAGGTTAGATTTTTATACAGCTCATATAAATCTATAAAGATCAGCTATCAACGTAAAGGAAGTTAAAAAAAAAATCGTTGGCCTGTGCTATTGTCAGGTTGCCATTTGCTTGTGACACGTCATTGTAGAAACGCATGTCAATTCAATTACTGTAACAAACTTCAGTAATGTGATTAGCTTGTATGTTGTCTAGCTATCCGAGGAAACAGCTTCCTGGGCATCCTATAGGAGATGAGTGGGCGGGTGGGATCCCACACTACTAAGTCACGCTTCGAAAACGCACGTCATCTGCATCGAAACAATTTATCGTGCAAACCTGCGAATTTCCTGGAAACTGAAGCCCGAGCATGTTACGTAGCCAATACATATCGTGACATGGCGGATCGCCGACGGGCGACTCATGCAGAAACAAGCAGTTAAATACGGCAGTAGCAAGCTGTACATCTAAGCGCAAAAATCTGATTTAAACAAAACTACAGCTTCTACCAGTAGAGTATTGCCCATGTATGTAAAAGCCCTTAACCTGTAAGTAACGTTTCGTCAAATTCCTAATTTTTCTGTAGTTGGAATGGGTTGGTTTTAGTATTATGTCTTGTCGCTGTCAGTGTGTGAGTCTGATCCAACTGTCGTCTGTTTAGTGATAATTGTTCCGTATGTGCTCGATCAGAGACTTCCGCTGACAACACTTATTCCGCATGTCTTCTTAGCGTTGGTATGTACTAGCTACTTACGTTGCTAGCGTATCAGCTACTGTATGAAACACTTGTGAGTGCCGTATCAGACTCAGACCCTTAACTGCACTGTGGAGTCTGCTGCGCGGGAGACTGGGAGGAGAGGGGGAGCGGTAAGAACGCCCTCCTCCTCCCTCCTCCCTCCTCGGTCAACGCCAACTGTATCTTCCTCATTACTTATATTTAGGCCAAATGAAGCTCAGAATGCAAATAGCAGTCTCCCTCGCAGCAGTCTGATGCATCCCTCCAACAGTATTGAGAAAATCGTCTTTGAAGTTTCTCGTATCATTATGAATCTGCAGCAATATCTGTTTTTTGACAGGCAGCATGACTCTCTGGTAGAATATTTGCTCACGGCGTTGGCGGTTCAGATTCAACTCCTGGATGTGGTAAATTTTTAAATAAAACGCATTTCCCCGAAGGCTAAAATATATTAAGACGAAAAGACATTAATTTGTAATTTTTTCGCATTATTAACGATCTTTTAAAGAAAATCTCTAATTAAGAGCAAACATTTCCGATGAAAACTGGATTTTTGCTTGTGATATGTAAATAAAAATAAGAAGACGTGCTTAAAAATAAGAATACATGGATATTTTACAGAAATTATAATTATATGTGTGTAAATTGGCTTATATTTGATGTGTTTTATATTTAAATTGAAATTGAGAAAAAGTGAAGTCCAAAACGGAACTCGAATTAACGTATATCAGTCTCGAGCGCTACCGATTTCTTTGCCACCTGTATGTATTTTACGCTTTACGAAAATGCTCGCAGATAACGCGTCTTTGTTTAAAAATTGGCACTGGCCGGGAATCGAACCACAACCGCTTATGCAACAAACGAATGCTGCATCGCAGAACTGCACCGCCCAGTGAAAAAGCGGCTTTACTTAAGATTATAAGCACACTCGGAATACCTCAAAACATGAAAGCTGATTGTCAGAGACCTTTTGAGTGTTGCATCTACTTGCTTGGATTGATCGTCATTTGAGATCTGATCTTCGTGTTTCACAAATATATATAAACATTGGGAGACTGCGGCAAGCACGTGGTCTGTTTCTCGGAAGTTGTGGGACGCGGTTCCTTTACGCCTGTTTCCCTTTGCCTGTCAGCTGTTTCCGAGGCCACGTGGTCGCGGCCTCGGCTGCCCCTGGGCTGGCGACGCGCGCTTATCTCTGCTGTTTACAAAACTGCGGCTCTGCGGTATCCGACATACGCTCTGCATAGTTATCGTTTCGAGGGTAAGTGTTGCAACGAGATTCATTACTACAAGGAAACGTCACCCACATTCTATCTCGCTTGAAGACAAGATGTAGCGAGTCTGCGAGCCCCACCCCAGCCTGCCCCAGCAGGTTCTCCTCCAGGCTCTGCTACCCGCTGTGCCTCTGCCGCCTCGCAAGGGCTCCGTGCAGACAGCGGCCGTTTCTGATTTGCTTCATAAATGTGCTCGTATATCAGGTTCCTAGAGCAGTCCAATCCACTTCTCATAAATACTAGAAGAAATCGACTGGGAAAATTTGTGATCTCAATTAAGCATCGAACTGTCGAACATAAAGGGCCGACTGTATAAAGCCTTTGATCTTAGATTAACATAGAAAATGATACGAGATCATCGAAAAACTGCGTTGTGTAAGCTTTAATCCAAGATTTTACCGTAGTAAAGTATGAAAAACCTTAACTAGTGGAAATTAGCGAATCAAAGTTGGGTTTAAAAGTAATTATGAGCTTACCGTATGGTGACGTAACAAAACAACGCTTTTCTTTTGTACAAATACAAACTGAAGTAATAAAGAAGTTGTTATTAATAAGTAAATATGTGACTATGCCAGTCCAACATTGCTGAAGCTCGAAACATATTTTTCGATCTGTAAGGTTAGGTTAAGGAAGTTATTAGCCATGTACGTAATGAATGCAGATAAAGATTGATCTCATTACAGTTGTTGTATCGTAATTTTATACACACTCAGCGCCGCCGAGGCATGGTAAGAAAGGAAATTAGAAATATTTGGCGTGAATAGCTATGTATGTTGATTTTCACAGTAGAAAATAATGACTGAACATCTCTTAAATGTGCTGTCTCAGCTCGAGTAGCAGTGCGTATTATTTTTTTTTTTTTTTCTAACAGTCGAGCACGAACCCAATCTGCTTTAACAACTGCATGCACGTTGATGAATGAAGCACATGCAAGTCTTTGTAAGTCGCTTAGCAACGCTTTTCAGAGCGTGCTAGTGGTGGATCTGTTTCATAAGTATGTGGTTCTATTCGGTTTGGTTCGTTTTCAGGTGCAATAGAAAACGAATTAAGCCCTTTAACACATACACACTTCATATTACGTTTTCTCTTGCCTTCCGTACACAGGCTCATTAGTGGTCACGTAGATAAGTTAGGTTGTTTTCATGTTGTTTCTTGCAGAAGGATTAAAAAAACGAAGGAGGAATACTAGAATTCATTGGCAGTGCTCTATCATCACTTTACAGCAGGGACTTGGAGCACTCTACACCATTTTCCCCTTAGCAATGAGAACACGAAGACAAATCTTTTAACTACTTCCGGATGACAACCAATTCATCTGATGAACTGGGGTAGCTAAAGGACCGTTATCAACGCCAAGATACAATTATGAGGGAAAGTGTTCAACCGATTCAGATGTTGTCCATAATTCTAAGTTAAACAATGCAATCAACACAATTTTTAAGGAGTCTCTTTCTTATTTGAATTAAAAAAATTGAAGTAACAGTTTTATAAATAATAGGTTAGACTAAATTCAACGAAAACTATCGTTAAATGATGTTTGACTAACTGCGAAACGCATATTCTGGCCGTCCGTCGGTAGAAGAACTGTGGAGAAAGTTCAAACCAAGATTGTGTGCGTCCTGGCAGAATTGAACATCGAACACTTGTGACTGAATTGGCTTCTGAAGCAGTGTTTTGCGCATTTGGGTGGCGTTGCACATATTGATACCGACTGGGGCCGTCGGCAGAGAACTAAATGGAGAGACCATCGGTCGAGTACTAGATGCACAGGCATATCGTGTATCGGCTGTAGGACGAAGAGGATGCTTCCGCTGCCTGATTGTCTTTACAGATTACAGCACCTACATTTTAAAACAAAATACTAAGTTCTTTGAAATCTTCACGAGAAGAGAATAATGATTTGAAAAATAATAGGTGCAAATTTGGTGTTTCTTTCGGGGCTATAACAATTCCCAGTTCAACAGAATCTAATTGTCCATTTTCTGTTTTTTTATGTTGATGTTTTGAAAGATGTGGTACGCTTGGAACTGATCGTATGGGAGTCTCATCATTTTCAGCAGTTAAATTCGTAACACTACTATAATTACCATCTCTTCAGAACGTGTTTACCTTACAAAAATATGTATGTCATTAATCACAAGAACTATCAAGTTCTCATTTGCCGTTTCTTGTAACACCTTGCGTTACAATATTTTAATCTAGTTGATTTGTTTTTCTGTTTTAGGTATTTAACAAGTGGTCATATTTACTCAAATTTGCATTACATCTATCCCATCGAGATTTAGACTATAAGAAAGATCGCCAGAGAGGACCATTGTGAAATCTAGGTTGCGATTGGAATGCATTCTTGTTCCAGATAAGAATAAATGGGAATCTGTTGCCCAGAAATTTGAACGATCACTAATTTCCCCGAACTGCTTGGACACCGTTGATGGGAAACACATAAGGATCGTCCAAGCTCTCAACTCGATGCATATCGACTACAAAAGTTATTCATCTATAGTTCTGTTTACGGGAAAATTTCCATTACTAACAGAATTGAAGTTAACACGAGTCACAATGCAATGAGTGCGGTAATTATTAACAATTTATTTGCATGAAAACAGTTACATTCTGTTCTTGATGGCCTTAGTAACTTTATCAGCTTCTCTTGCGTTATGTTTTGTCTTTACATTAGCCCAATATTACTTCAGCAATAAATCATTGCCGGCCGGAGTGGCTGAGCACTTCTAGGCGCTACAGTCTGGAATCGCGGGACCGCTACGGTCGCAGGTTCGAATCCTGCCTCGGGCATGGATGTGTGTTACGTCCTTGGGTTAGTTAGGTTTAAGTAGTTCTAAGTTCTAGGGAACTGATGACCTCAGCAATTAAGTCCCATAGAGCTCAGAGGCATGAGAACTAATAAATCTTTTTGGTATGGGGACAAGTTCGAAGATGGCTCCTCTTTCTGTTAGCTTTTGCCGTTTTTATAGCTTGACGCCTTCGATTATACAGGATTAATCACGTGAGACATAACACTCCTTACATTTGGTGAATGATTACACATACTGAAACACGGTTTTCGACAAATGTTAGAGCGTAGACGGACACATATCTTTTTGTTTGGTTAATGTTTTTAGCGCTGGTATCAACGGAGATTTTGAAACAGGTACGTTTTTTAAATGGTACTGTATACTTTTAATGACTAAATTCGGCTACGTTTGATAGGACAATTACAGTGATATAGCATATGTTGGTGTTGACCTTGAAACTTGCCGTAAAGACATTCGAGAAATGTCCTGGAATGTGAGAGCACGGTGGCTGTAAAAGCAGTTTCCGGTGCAAACACTACCAGGTAGGCGTCACGGGCGAGGCTGCGCAGCTGTATACCGTAGGGTAAGCCGGCGCTACCAGAATAAAACTTTATTTCCCCCTGAACCAACTTACAATATAGATGCAGGTTCATCTAAGAATTTTGTGGATGTAAATTTGACATAGGCTAGTATTTAGTGTATCACAAAGCGCTTAAAAAAAAACTCTTACACATTTTTGTATCCTTCCAGAGTTACGTGATCTGAAACAGAGAAATCATCTGTTCATTCTTCAAAAGTATATAGGTCTTATACTCTGCGAAAAGCAACTACTGTATTAAATATCTAAATGTCACAACGAATATTTGACCTATCATTTCCTGTAGTAGCTCTGTGGACGTACAATACACACTGTCAATTTATTTGACATTCCACTATCATTTCGTACACACATAAATGAAATAAATAATTTACTAACAATGATTTGGTAACCACCGACATCATATTGCATAGATTTTGTCTTTCAAAAAAATAGCTTTATCCTTTAATTAGTCATGTGTTCAAACTGTTGACCATGGGCTGAAAGGCTCATTTGCAATCGGCGTTCGGAAGACCGAGGAATAGATATAATTTGCAGTTGATGATATGGTATGGCACGCACTCGTGATTCGGCGACACATATCGCCTATCGGGGTTGCATCTTTGAGTGCTCCTAAAATAAAGAAATCAAGAGAAGTCAAATCGGGGCAGCAGTATATTTATGCTCAGCCTGGCACAAAGACCAGATTGGATTAAAAACTTCAGGACAGAAATCGAGATTCCAGTTTCTGGGTACCCCTCAACGAAAAAAATTTAACGATACCCACGAAACGGAATCTTCATTTAATAAAAAAAAATACAGAAATCTATAAAATTTATTCAGATTCAATAACATGAATCAGACGATATTTATTTTGTTTTTTACCTCAATAAATACAATTTTATCTAATTTACCATCACCATTTGTGAAGGTTTTAGCATAACACTCTGGAAGAGTAATTTTACATTTATCATCTAAAAGTAATAAAACTTTTCACCAAATTTAGTTGGTAAAATTTCAGCTTTTGAAATTTTGTAAGATTTATGTTTTCTAAGCTCTGACAATTTAGTGAACTCCTTTACACAACCATTACTATAATTATTAAGTTCAGTTAATAGATTTTAAATGTTACCATTATAAGGTGTCAATCAAATAACACACCTTACATTGAATTCCTGAAATAGCGCCAGCTGATGTGTGAGGGCATAGGTATGTGAAACCATGTAAATTATTGATAGACAAAGCGAATAATCAAGCCAGCATTTCGTGAATATAAGCCACCAACACATTAGTAAATGAATGCAAGTAATATCCTAGACCGGGGCAATGAGAGACAGCCTGAGGGAAGTAGAATTTTATGACAGCAACGCCCATCCCAATGCTAGGCCGAAAAACTTCACAGTGGGATATCCAGTGGACACAATGAGATCCCAGAACCACTGTGTACGCTGCCGACAAAAGCTGCCCTTGTCCCTGCTTTTAACGATGGCCCTTCAGAAAGCCTTTCTACAGGAGAACAGCTGGAGATGGCAGATAAATGCCCAGAGAACTCCAACTCAAAACACTGGTGACTCATTGACGACACCTGCGTAAAAACCAGCATGAAAGAAAAACTGTTGGTCTCAATATTACATTGCAGAAGTTAAATCTTGCCCAACAAAAGAAACGACGCCTGTGATAGGCTACAGAAGCTCTAGTGGGTGGAGTTATAACAAGTACGAATGTTCTGACTGGTCAGAAAGAAAACACTTGACCACCAGCTTTGATATAGGTAAATGGAGACAGAGAAGTGTAGAGTGTTTGAGCAAGGCTACTCGCACTGTGCTGAGACGATGGCGGACAAGACTAATTAGGTGAACACTTGTCCATTGTTTCGTTACCACTCTAAAGGAGTTGAACTGCAAAGTCTCCTAGTATGGAGAATTGCTTCGAGCCCTGACGATTAATGCTTTGAGGCCAATGACGTACACACTATTCCAGCCAAATAGCGTATGTCACGCCAGTTATCTTATCTAGGGAACAAGTAGTAGTCTCGGCTTCTACAAAGACGTAGGAAATGTATCAGACTGATATTTAACAGTCAGGAGACATTTGGAATCGATTCTCAGGTTCACAGATCAAGCTGACAGCAGCCACTACCACTGACAACGAAAGGTAAACACACGCGCTCGTACTACACCAGCAACTGATATTCACTTGACACTCAGAACTGTTACAGAAACTTAGAACACTTAGGAACATCGCTTCACAGTTGTGAACACTCATTATCAATATTTTACCGCTCTGTACATATTAAAATTGTGATATTATGAAGTCATTCTCAGAGCAAAAATAAACTTTAATAAAGAATATATAAGATTTTCATTTTTTGCTAACATATAGTTACGTCTGAACCCATACACTAATTTCTGTTATGGATACCCTTTCCTTTACAGGAGTATAGTGGAACCGACATTGTGACCATTGTCTGGTTACATCACTGTCCGTATTGCTGCTCTCTTTTGAACTCTGCATGGTGGCCTGGTGTCTTCCTGTCTTGCAGGCTGTAGGTTCAATACAAATTCCTAAAACACTCACAGAGCTTCCTTGTGCAACTGTGGTAGGAAGTTAGAACAGAACCACTCTCACACATGTCAGATAATGGCCAGCCTGGCAGGATGGTAAAATACTATTGGAAGGTGGTCGACCATATGTAATCAGTAGACCAGAAAATTATGCTCTTAAAAATGTTCGTAATAAATTTTTCTGTGTTATATCAAGCAATGGTAAATATCAGTGACTATTTGCAAGTCAGGAGGTAGACAGAGATGTGCAATGCATAAGAGATGTACGTGGTATCCCCATAGCATAATTGTAATGCCTTTGTTAGCTTTAAGATTTCTTACAAGAAGGCAGGTGGCTGACACAGTGTGCATAAGTTAGTTCTGTCCCAGTTGCTAAGTGATGGTCATACAGTCTTGTTATGGTCAAGGGAACTAGGAACAGTAGAGAAGTGGTGAAGGTAATAAGTTTAAGAAGCAAGTAAGATAGCGTGATCGCATGATTACGAGAAGTAGGGCATTCAGTTAAAATTGCAAGACGGGAATCAGAGAATCAGCAATGGCAGACCAAGACGCTGACTGAATTGAGTGTGATACCCAGGAAGAAAACATACGGGAACCTCAGAACAGGACAACAGACGACACAACACTGCGAGAAATAGAACAGAGGGTGGAACAGGATTTAAATATCGAGCAACAAGGTGCTGTAAGCGACGTCCAACATATTGCAGAGGTGCAAAAGGATGGGGAACGTCTTGCATACGTAGCACCCATAGTACATGTAACAAGACCTTCCTCACAACTGATTACAGGCAATACCAGTCGAAATGTGTGACCACGTGGTTCACTGCAGTCAGTTACGGACAGACATGAGGATGTAAAAACAGAATTAAGCGTGTTGGAAGAAGTTAATTTGTCGGAAATCCTCCGGCAATTAACGTGAAAAGCAACGATATAAATCAGAGAGATAAAACAACATATATGTGAGCAGACTGCGGGAACACTAAAGCAACTGCAACAACACATACTTGTTCAGAATGCACAAAGAACGAAACAACTGCATGAAATTGAAAAACAAAACATAGAGGCCAAAGAGCAATTACGTCACATTGAGGAAGAGGCAAAAGAGTCATGAGATGTGATTGAAAATTTAGCAGTAGGTCACACCCAATTATTAACAGGTATTGACAAGGTCCAAGTGGACTTACATACTTTGCGGGATGACACTCAGACTGAAATAAAAACGTTGCGTGACGACACTCTGGGTGAATTGAAAACATTACGTGATGACGTCAAAACATTGTGTGATGACAAACCATTATGTGACGATACGCACAGTGAAATTGCAAAGATAGCCAAACAGGTTAATGCAACTACACGCCAAGAAGCTAGCACAGCATGACAAATAGTTGAAGATAGTGTGTTGCAAAAACGCATCATGAAATTGTTTCTCAAGAGGCACGATACTCACGTCGTGAGAATATAAGCCAAAAAAGAAGAATCAATTCGAAAAATTATTCAAGAGCGAATGATCAAGATCATACAAGCTCTGAATACGTAACAGCTTCCGAGTCAATAACGCCCCCAGAACAGTAATAAGTTTCACAAGGAATGAAAAAAAAGATTTCACTCAAATACAATTTATCATCTGCAATGCCACAGGCACATTTCGAAACTTACGAAGAGCACCACGAAGACATTGGGTACCTCAGGATTACTTTTCGGGACAATTCAGACCACATGATGAAGCGGCAAGATTAGCCGGGCAAGACACCAAGCCAATACAGGATAGGGAAATGAAACAGCGCAAACATAACGCATACCGCCATTGCGCAGAGCCAATGAAATAAAATCAATGCGTTCAATTTTAGTGAAATGCAAGACTAGACGAAAGTTGTAGTGGGCAATAGCCAATGGATTTATGACAACCTGAAAGACTGACACGTGAAATGATCGCAAACAGAAGTGGCGAGGACCCTCGAATTTCGTACGGTACCGTGACGAGGTACGAAAAATGATCATTTCCCCACTTGAAGAAATTTTAAGCATTTTCGTGAAGGAAACTTACTGCATCCACGAACCTTCATTGATCAGTTCAGAGTAGGACTACCAGAACATTAGACATTAGCACTCAAACTAGACTTTATGTGTGCCCATATGTCTGGAACAGTACCAGAAACGATGCAAAACGTAGCAGCAACAGGACATGTCGATCATATGAATGTTTCAAATATAAGTTTCTCTCACGGCATTGGTCAAGTGAAGTGCAAAATAATCCATATTTCGAGGATTTCACAGAGACAAGAGCCCTGTAAAATAATCCATATTTCGAGGATTTCACAGAGACAAGAGCCCTGTAAAATTTTTCGAAGCTATGGCATAGAAAAACCAATGTTTGGATGTGCCACAAGCAATGGAGCATTGATTGCACAGGGATAGTTGTCACAGTGTAGATGTGTGTATGCCAGACTGTCCCACCACTGGATATGAAGAGCATCTGGGAATGATTAGAGTGGTAGGATTTTGGATATTATCAATACGTCCAGAGTCAACACTTATCAGTTATCGGTACTGAATCGCTCAATTTTCTGTGAAGAATACATGCAACCCACGCGATCGTGGAGACAGCCAATGTGGCTGACTGTTAGTTTGCCATTCAGCTATCCAGAGAGCGTTGCCACTGGGACTTGCCCCCCCAGATGTGGGTAAGAACCGACTAGCCAGCCAGCCAGAACTTTTATTTGTACCCCCCACTGCTCTTGAGAGGCTTAACCCGGAAATACTCATTCGTTCCAGCCCCAGGCTACCTCCACCATGCGCTCCAAAATGGCAAATGGTGCCGTCATAGTAAACAAGTCACATATTTGTCACTGTAATTACAGTTGAATATAACGATTGCTGCCCCAATCTAATGATATTCGACAATGAGCAAAGTATTGGGAATACCTCCTCCTGATGGCTGTATCTCTGGATATATCAGTATATGGATCTTTTTATGTGTGGACGTAGTTTTCTATGTAAAATCCTATATCCCCCTCAAGGTTATTGGTTCATTGAAATCGCAGTCTTCAACATCAAATCAATATCCTCTAATGACTGAATGGAGGCAATCTGCTTGCAGATGTCAGAACAATGACCAGATTAACTTCACAACCCAGCGCAAGCTTTATATTCTGCTGATCACAGCGAGTCTATCACATATCCCCTATCAATCATAGCACTTCGCAAATAACTGAATACTAGAGGCACCAAACAGTATTGCACCAAAATCCACGATGGCTGGACATGCCACATTTGTTTTTCTTGTGAGTGGAACCCATGTGTCATAGGAAGAGAGACGCTATCGTCTTATAAGTGAAAAGCCGTTAAAAATACGTTGATGACGACCATGTTACTAACACCCTGCATAGAAAGCAGTCCTGGTTATACAGGCACACACAAGTATCCCTAGCAATATCCACGTTAAACAACTATACAGGCTTTATAAATCGAGGTGTGGTATTGTTTCCGAGTGAGGTGGCCTCCCACACAAATACCACAAGATTGAATGTAGGTGGTGGTTTCGGGATGTGTACTAGAAGACCGAAAGTGTGGGTGCACGTCGCCAGCAGTGTAAGCTCATAATAAAACCACACCACTGACTGAATTTCGGAGTTTACAACTCCATTCTGCCACTACTAGATATCTTCTACTTTAACAACCAATATTTGTAATTCATATCATGTAGAAAATGGAACAGAGCTTCTGCAATATATCCTCAGTGTTATACGCAAGGGAGGAAGATGGTTGACTGAGAATGGTCATACACAGTAAGTGGTGTGCTGTGTGAGGAATCGCTTAAAAATGCAACACTAGATTGGAGTTGTAAGAAGTGTACAAAATCCTATGACCAGTACATCATGTTTTCAGTATACTTTAATGCTCTCTAGTAGATATACTGTCTGCATTTCGGGACCAAGTCTCTCCATTGAACCACGTATTTGCTTTGGATCCAATGGATATGTCTTTTCATGGTTACAATACACTAGCGAATCATATTCATGACACTCTCATATCTCAAAGCGAATCCACTTCTTTTTGGAACTTATCTACTAAGGACCCCATACAGCAAAACTCCAATATGATTTTAGACAGCACTTCTTGATTTTAGATAGCCCCTCTGTATCTTTTACCTGTTCATCGGTCTCTGCCACGCCCTATCTGCAACTTCGTCCATGTGATAGTTCCAGTTTAACTCAGAACTGAGCAAAAGTCGGAGAGTGCTATGTGTACCACTTTCTGCATCTCATGACAGAACATGGTGAACCGAGTTAATGGGACAGAATTAGGTGGAAATGGAAACATGTTGTAACTCCGCCAACTGTGTACAGCGCGTAAGTCCAGTACCAACGACAGATGAAGCTTTGTCCTGAAGCATAAAGTAGTAGAAAAGACATGATGAGCTGTTATGATGGTGTTTCTTATCAGGAAATTTATGAACACTCCACATCGTACGAGAACTTGAAGAATGGTGACTATTTTCCTAGTGCATTGCACTGCATTTACAATCTACGTACAGGTACTGCAATCTGAAGCCAATCTGTGCCCCTCAGCGTGCATTCATGTATGTCACCCATACGTTGTTTCTAGCCCCCATTATTTTGTACCATCCAACAGGAAAAAACTATGAACTATAAAAACTCAACCAACATTATAGAGTAGATAACTCAACAAGAAATTACTGTGTACCTCTGTCTAACATATGAAAACAAATACTGTCTACGTGCTGACACCTAGCGTATGTGATGATCCTATTAAATGTGTAGATATAGGCTCATTGGAGCAGGTAGCCAGTGACCGAAGTCGCTTGCGTAGCCCAGTGTAAAGTTTCATCACCCATACCGGATGAGTACCATACCCCAAAGACTATCAGTCACATGAGGGGGTCCCTGTGTTATTCTCTCATAAGCACTTTGATACAATGTTGTTTTTTTTACTGCTGTAACACATCCAAGCTTTGTACACCAGTGTTTGACTACAGCTTATAGGCCACCATCCTTTTTTTTCCACCATGCCGTCGAGGTCTGTGTCAGTTGCAAAAGCGACATTAACATGTTTCGATCCCTTGTCTCTCACAGAAGGCTGGACATTGCATGATGTAAAGTAAGTTGCTCCCAAAACGCACAGAATGGTTGAAACAAAAGACAGAGGTAGTGGTACTTATTGAAAAAAAATGCAGAAGACATCACAACACATAGCAAATGGAAGACTTTGTGGTATTGTGGAGCATTTCAAAACAGCTGTCCATCGGTTATGACCTCTACACTTTATCTCTTCTTTCACAGTGATGCAGCCAAAGAGACCATGAGCATTGATTTCTCATGTTGCAGCCATGTACACGATCACTGTTTAAGTGCTGGCCATCCCCAGAACATGTTGCTCCCACCAAGAATATATATAGGTCATACAAGTGGTATCACTCAATCATTATGTGGTAATCCACAGTGTACCAGCTGATGGGATGAAAAAAGGCATTCTCCGTGTATTGTAACAAGCACCACTGTTGACAACGTGGTTAGGTTTAGCAAATTTACCAACTTTCTCTAATTTAAGTGCTGACCAGTAACTTGCTTCTCAGTTTCTATATCATTGCTAAACCATGGTTCCACTACTTTGCAGGTATCATATACTAGATTGCAGATGTGGATAGATGACTGTGCAGTACATCTATTCATGGAAAATTTTTGAACATATACATGAAGTATATGAGACAGCATCCTATACTGATGCAGTAGGGTAATCTACATGTTTCTAGCACATTAATCATAATATGTAATTTACATTACATTGCTCATCTTTCCCTAATTGGATGTAAGTGACAGAGCATTTTTATAATCTAAGTATAAAGTTGGAGGCTGAACAATCTCCCCATAGAGTCTTTGGCCAGCGCTCTGTAGAACACTGACATCGATTTAATTTGCAGCGGATCAGAAGTAGGAAGCTACTTTAACCACTATATTCCATGTCTCCTGAAGAAACACAGCGAGCTTAGTCCATAAGCGCCGTACACCAAAGATTATTCTGCACCAGTCTTTCTCATAGCACACATCAAAGTGCACAAGGTCTCTCCAGGTACACGCTTGTTGAAGAGGTTATCCCCTTACCAGTATATATTACATATGAGGCTGTTGTGATGATTTAACAGGTGGTTAAGAATAAACATGTGGTTTATGCAAGCTGGAGCTCCAGCGGGAAAGAGTTCGAAGCATTTTACATAAACCAACTGTGCTATCAATTCTAAAGTATTGTTCTAGTGTCTGGGTCAGTACCAAGAAGGCATTGAAAAGAGACAAATTCACACATATCATAAACACACGCACTCCTAAGGCTACATGGTTCTGCACTTAAACACACTAAAATATTAATGCCATTTGGTTTCCAAAATATTAGTCATGCAGAGTGCAACGCTCTTAACACTCCAGTGCAGAACATATACTTCCTTCATCTGACATACATCCACCCTGTGAGTTTTCTGTCCCAATCACTACAGTGACAAACTTTAAGATTGTAAAACTATTTCCTTATACGCCAAAGAAAAACATAGATTCCTTGTGATACATGCACAATACAGCTTTCTGGAGGTGTATGGTGCTCACTGTTCACATCCAATTATGGTTCAGAAATTATGCTAAGCTCACATCAGTCCCATAAAATGATCATCCGCAACTAAGAATGCCTTCACATGCAAGTGGTGAGTCTACCTTTGGACATAGAACACTAGTCCAGAAGTAACATGTGCTTGATCACCTTCAAGTAACATATGACAGATCCACATTCGAACACTAACATCAACACATATGACATGCACACAAATACAGACATAAAGAAAACAGAGTAAATGCACTGCAACTGTAGAATATGTGTTTGTTGGTGACAGAATGTATTCCAGTGTAGTGCTGTACTATAATGTCCAACCAGAAAAAAGTGCATTTGTGCTAGACGTTGACAACTGTATTATATTTACAGCCCATTTTAGAATACATGGTGGCAAGTGATATCATGTTGGCTTGGGCAGAGGTGACATAAAATCGATAAAATTACTAAAATTGACGGAAAACACTTATAAATTGAGGAAAGAAGGTGGAAAATTGAGGGTGAATGAGAGATTACTTACATGTCTTTTGCTTGGTGCAGGAAAATTCTTATACATGGGAATGAGTATGCGACAGTAATAGGAATATAAGAAAAAGTTGACATGGAAGCGCTGGGAATCAGGGAAACAGTCATTTTTCGTCCACAATGATAGGGCGGCAGGAATACTGTGTTCCACATGGAGGACGACTAAATGTAAAGTAATAAATTTACATATGTCATATCAGCCCAGGCGTGTCCCCAGAGTTATTGGCAGCCACCTTAGCAAAAGAGCATTGTATTATCAGATGGGGGCTGCAATATACAACTACACAATCCATATCAGGTTTGACCCCATGCCAGACTATTTAGGTATCTTAACAGCTAGTATTTGCCAATCACAACCATGTGGTTTCAGCTAACAAATGCCTTACACAGTTCTTGTATGGCTTTTTTTTAACGACATTCTACTGTGTGTCTAGTGAGGTAATAGTGATACAAGCAAGTTGACTAGTATCTTTGATGCTTTCCTGGAAACGAGAACCACCTGGCTCTAAAGTGGCTTGCATCTGCATTGAAGGATGATACACAGCAGATGGACTGTTGAGAGGGGTTGTAATGAGGTATGGTTTAAATGTAGGTAGACGATGCGTTCTAGATAGGAGAGATGTTGTTGCAGGTCATTTATGACGCATTTCACCATTTTCTCCATTGTACTGTTAGGGTGCAACAGGTGCATCAGTTATATGGTATAACTTGCGATCGAGTTACCTATAATTGCATGTTCTGTATGTGACTTAGAGCGCTATCTACCTGCAATCATTCGCAGGATATGTCTCCATACCACGAAGGGTTCCCAAGGGATGTGCGATGAATCATATCCATCGATGAAACACCTATTTCAACACCCTCCTCTAGACAAACGAAGATGTATCCAGAGTGCTCCATTTCTCTGCCACATCTTGGTCATAAATTAAGCCTTCAGTTTCATAACTCCAGTGATTTTAAGTTAGTGACTGGTATTTGCGTGGTTTTGCAAAACCTACATATACATTTGCTTGACCGTTGTCCTGTTTACAGTGTTAGTGCAGCATAGCATGTAATTTCACATGGCAAACACCGCTGTATACGTTTGTGTGTTTCTTGTAAGAGTCATCCTCCATTGCTGACGATCATGTTATGTGACTGATGTGAACATAGTATGATTTCTGAACTGCAAGATGTGAACAGTGGGTGGAATACACCTTCAGAAAGCTATATTGTGTATGTATACTAAAGGAGCTATGTTTTTTTTCGGTTAGAAGGAAGTAGTTTTACCATTTTAAAGTTTGTCACCATAGTGAATGGGACAGAAAACTTATAATGAAATCCTAAACTCAGATTGGAATGTCTACCGCAGAGACAGGCTGGACAGTGAGGGGTAGGCGTGTTTATAGCGGTAAGAAGTGCAATAGTATCGAAGGAAATTGACGGAGATTCGAATTGTGAAATGATTTGGGTGAAGGTCACGGTTAAAGCAGGCTCAGACATGGTAATTGGATGTCTCTATAGGCCGCCGGGCTCAGCAGCTGTTGTGGCTCAGCACCTGAAGAATAATTTGGAAAATATTTCGAGTAGATTTCCCCACCATGTTATAGTTCTGGGTGGAGATTTTAATTTGCCGGATATAGACTGGGAGACTCAAACGTTCATAACGGGTGGCAGGGACAAAGAATCCAGTGAAATATTTTTAAGTGCTTTATCTGAAAACTACCTTGAGCAGTTAAACAGAGAACCGACTCGTGGCGATAACATATTAGACCTTCTGGTGACAAACAGACCCGAACTATTTGAATCAGTTAATGCAGAATAGGGAATCAGCGATCATAAAGCGGTTACTGCATCGATGATTTCAGCCGTAAATAGAAATATTAAAAAAGGTAGGAAGATTTTTCTGTTTAGCAAAAGTGACAAAAAGCAGATTACAGAGTACCTGACGGCTCAACACAAAAGTTTTGTCTGAAGTACAGATAGTGCTGAGGATCAGTGGACAAAGTTCAAAACCCTCGCACAATATGCGTTAGATGAGTATGTGCCAAGCAAGATCGTAAGAGATGGAAAAGAGCCACCGTGGTACAACAACCGAGTTTTAAAACTGCGGAGGAAGCAAAGGGAACTGACTTGGCAGAAAATCCTAAGAAATTTTGGTCCTATGTCAAAGCGGTAGGTGGATCAAAACAAAATGTCCAGACACTCTGTGACCAAAATGGTACTGAAACAGAGGATGACAGACTAAAGGCCGAAATACTAAATGTCTTCTTCCAAAGCTGTTTCTCTAGATTGTCGCACAGTTGACAAAATTATAGATGTCGAAATAGACGACAGAGGGATAGAGAAACAATTAAAATCGCTCAAAAGAGGAAAGGACGCTGGTCCTGATGGGATACGTTCGATTTTACACAGAGTAGGCGAAGGAACTTGCCCCCCTACTTGCAGCGGTGTACCGTAGGTCTCTAGAAGAGCGAAACGTTCCAAAGGATTGGAAAAGGGCACAGATCATCCCCGTTTTCAAGAAGGGACGTCGAACAGATGTGCAGAACTATAGACTTATATCTCTAACGTTGATCAGTAGTAGAATTTTGGAACACGTATTATGTTCGAGTATCATGTCTGTTCTGGAGACTAGAAATCTACTCTTTAGGAATCAGCATGGGTTTCGAAAAAGACGGTCGTGTGAAACCCAGATCGCGCTATTCGTCCACGAGACTCAGAGGGCCTTAGGCACGGGTTCACAGGTAGATGCCGTGTTTCTTGACTTCCGCAAGGCGTTTGACACAGTTCCCCACAGTCGTTTAATGAACAAAGTAAGAGCATACGGACTATCAGATCAATTGTGTGATTGGATTGAGGAGTTCCTAGATAACAGAACGCAGCATGTCATTCTCAATGGAGAGAAGTCTTCCGAAGTAAAGGTGATTTCAGGTGTGCCGCAGGGGAGTGTCATAGGACCGTTGCTATTCACAATATAGGTAAATGACCTGGTGGATGACATCGGAAGTTCACTGAGGCTTTTTGCAGATGATGCTGTGGTGTATCGAGAGGTTGCAACAATGGAGAATTGTACTGAAATGCAGGAGGATCTGCAGCGAATTGACGCATGGTGCACGGAATGGCAATTGAATCTCAATGTAGACAAGTGTAATGTGATGCGAACACATAGAAAGATAGATCCCTTATCATTTAGCTACAAAATAGGAGGTCAGCAACTGGAAGCAGCTAATTCGATAAATTATCTGGGAGTACGCATTAGGAGTGATTTAAAATGGAATGATCATATAAAGTTGATCGTCGGTAAAGCAGATGCCAGACTGAGATTCATTGGAAGAATCCTAAGTAAATGCAATACGACAACAAAGGAAGTAGGTTACAGTACGCTTGTTCGCCCACTGCTTGAATACTGCTCAGCAGTGTGGGATCCGCACCAGATAGGGTTGATAGAAGAGAAAGAGAAGATCCAACGGAGAGCAGCGCGCTTCGTTGCAGGATCATTTAGTAATCGCGAAAGCGTTACGGAGATGATAGGTAAACTCCAGTGGAAGACTCTGCAGGAGAGACGCTCAGTAGCTCGGTACGGGCTTTTGTTAAAGTTCCGAGAACGTACCTTCACCGAAGAGTCAAGCAGTATATTGCTTCCTCCTACGTATATCTCGCGAAGAGACCATGAGGATAAAATCAGAGAGACTAGAGCCCACACAGAAGCATACCGACAATCCTTCTTTCCACGTACAATACGAGCCTGGAATAGAAGGGAGAACCGATAGAGGTACTCAGGGTACCCTCCGCCACACACCGTCAGGTGGCTTGCGGAGTATAGATGTAGATGTAGATGTAGATAGGGTGTGTAGGGAAGCAGCCTACTCACGCCGTATAAAATTCACATCAGTCTTTCCATTGTGTGCCAGCCAGTACGCTGTATCTACCTCTGACGTCATAAATGTTGCGCAATACTTTAAAAATACTTTGGCCGAAAAGCTAAAACCTGAAATGATAATACTAGGTCTTGAAGCCAAACTGCCATGGTATTATCAAACTACAATTATATCTGCCCCTAGAGTCAATCTTGATCGTTTCATTGAGTATTTGGAACGTGTAGAGCGTGTGGCTGCCAATGAGGAGCAAGCACGTAATGACAGAAATGCTAATAACACTATTAGCAGAGTAGAATGGCAATGTAAACATGAGAACAGTAGGTGTTCGACATACTAAGAGCGGTAGTAATTGGATAAATAATTATCATAACCATCAATGGCATCCAAATGATAGTAATTTTGTTCCGAACAAAATTATGCAGGTGAACAACAGTGCGGAAAGCAATGCTGTGCCAGTTAACCATAATGGAAATAAAGGAAACAGTAGTAGGCCGAGGCAGGAAAACTAGTTCCCGTCTATTACAGTAATTGGTAAGATAGATCAGAATACTCAGACTGAACATGTGGATGAGGGGTCTGTAGCATATAAGGATACAGCAGAAATATTAGATCACTGATAGTATTTGATATATACCGTGTTAGAGACGCTTTCTAAGTGGGAAGAGAAAGAGAAGGCGCAGCGGTGTAATGGTAGGGAAGAGCTACAAAATATTGAATTGTCAGGTGAAGAAGCAGAAGAAATTCATGCTTATATTTACGATGAGGATGATGTGCTCTTATCTTAAGTGCCTGTGCAGGATGTTGATACTGTACTAATAGATTTATGACACGAGGTAAGGGAGAATGTAGAGGATAGCCGGTTGGGGGTCGATGAATCCAGTAGCTGTGATCAGTTGTAACTTGGGAAGGAACCCTACGATAATAGTGAAAGTGGTTTAGCTGTAACTAGTGTTATGTCCTGTCTGGAGACGCAGAATCGCTCAGACTACAGTAATTTGGGTCATGTTCAGCAAACTAAATGTAATGAAGTCGTGCGGTGTTTCGGTTTGAAATTAATAGACCGACTGGAAAAGGCAGCTGAAAATGTAATTCAGGAAACCCCTACACACTTTGACCTAAATGTAATGAAGACAGATGTCTATCACTTTAGTTGGAGACAAATCCAAAAGGAACTATTGGATGAGTTTGAGGAACCACCTGTACAAACTAGAATAAGCGACCCTATAATAATAGTGAATATGTTGGGTATCAATGTACGTTGTCTCTTAGACAGTGGAAGTGAGGTGAGTGCGATATCTCAGTCCTTCTTTGATGTATTACCTGGTAAAGACAAGCTTACAGTAAGGATAAGAATAATTGGTGTTGCTGGCAATGTGTCAAAAACGGTAAAGGAAGAAGCTTTGCTGCCCTTTGACATTAATGGTAATTTAATTGATCATCCATACTTAATTGTAAACAATTTCAGTATTGAGGTTTTAATTGGCATAGATTTCTTGTGGAAATATCAGAGTGTTGTTGACTTTGAAAGACGCCAGTTAAAAATGGTCTTGCCGATAACCGGAGTAATCACGGTACCTTTTATTGATAAACATGTAGTAACTAATGATGAGACTTGGGAGCTGCTTATACGAGTTCTGAAAAATAGGAGATACTGGAACGAAGATATTAATATTAGTAAAAATAAGCTAAACACAGAAGAAGAAGCAATTATTTTGGACAAAATAGAAGCTAAACTGCAGGAGATCAATAAAATTTCAGCTAATCAGAAGGAAGAACTGAGACAGGTTTTAGAAAGTCATCATAAGGTATTTTCAAATCGACCTGGTGTGGTCAAAGGTTATGAATGTCAATTAAAGGTGAAACCTGGCCAAGTGTTTTTCAGGAAGCCATACCAAATACATGTAGCTAGGAAAGAGGCGGTTCGAAAGGAGATACAGAGGATGCTAGAGTGGGGTGTGATTGAAAAAGCGGTCAGTGAGTACAATAATCCTCTTATTGTTGTACCAAAAAGAGACGGGAGTGTCAGATTGGTCTTGGACGCTCGTTGGTTAAATGAAATAGTGGTTAGGGAAAGTGATAGACCGCAGAACATGGACGAGTTATTGCAAAAGTTCCGGGGAGTAAAATTCTTAACCTCTATGGACATCAGGTGTGCATATTGGAATTCGCCACTGGCGGAAAGTTCAAGGAAGTACACAGCTTTCTTGTACGAAGGAGTTTGTTACCAATACCGTGTGGTACCTTTCGGACTTAACATCTCTGTTTGTGCCTCCGTACGTGTGATGTGCCACGTTTAAGGACCAGCCTTAAGTAATAAAATCACAGTCTACGTAGATGATCTGTTAATAGCAACTCCTACCTGGGAAGAACACATAGTTTTATTAGAGGAAGTGTTAAAGGCTATTGAGAGAGGTGGCATGAAACTAAAGACAGAGTGCGTTAAAGAGGAAATAGGTTTCTTGGGATATATGATAAGTGGAAAGGAATTTTGCCGGGCCCAGGCAAGCTAGCAGTCATTGAAAAATTTGAGGCTCCCAGAAACAAGAAGCAGTTGAGATCGATGTTCGGTTTTTCGGCTTCTATATGTGTTTTGTTAGTGATCAGGATTTTAATGCGCTCTATCTTCACCTCCTGCTGAGAACGAATACCCCTTGGGTTTGAACAGCAGAATGCCAACAGGCGTTCGAGGTGCTTAAAAAGTCTCTAATTAATAGTCCTATTTTACATCATCCTGATTTTGAAAAACCATTCTGTATGTCTGTTGATGCTAGTGGCTATGGAATAGCTGTGGAGGCATTCCAAGTAGAAATAGAGAACGAACAAGAAGTGCACAAGACTATAGCTTTCGCAAGTCGATCTTTACAGGCAGCCGAGAGAAATTATGGCATCTCAGAACTGGAAGCGTTGGCAATTGTATTTGGGGTACAGAAATTTGAGCAGTATCTATTAGGTCACAACATAATCGTTTACAGTGACCATAAGGCGTTGACCTTTTTAAAGACCTGTAAGTTGAGGAATGCTCGTTTGGTGAGATAGTCATTGTATCTCCAGCAGTTTGACCTTGAGGTTAGATATATTCAAGGGAAATATAGTTTGGTAGCTGATGGGTTATCTAGAAGTGCGGAACTCTGTGAAGACGCGGGAATTACAGCAACAGACCTAAGTGAAGAACGAATGTTTGCATTCCACGAAGTAAGGGAAGAAATTGCATTAAAGAGGGTGATTAAGAACTTGAGACCAGCTGAAGTTAGTAAAGAGCTATTTGGGAGATGCGAACTATCATAAGGTTTCGCAATGCTACTGTCTGCATAAAGGTATTCTGTTTAGGAGGAAAAAGGTAGGTGTTTCTGAGTGGAAGCTATGCTTTCCCTCACAACATGTAGACTCACTAATGGACTACGTACACCTGAGGTATGGGCACTATGGTGCAAAGAAGTACATTGCGAAATTAAAAGAGAAAGTTGTGTTTGACAACATGTACCGCCGTGTTGCCAAGCGTCTAGCATCTTGTGTAGTGTGCCAGAAACTCTGTGCTGCTAACACCTAAATACAAGGGGATACGCATTCAGTAGAGCCAACTGAAACGCTAGAATTACTGGCTTGTGATTTGTTTGGCCCTCGTCCTGCTTGGAGAGGCGGGTGCACCAATGTTTTTGTTGTTGTGGATGGATTTAGTAAATATGTTAAGCTATACCCAATTAAAAGAGCAAATGCAAAAACGTTGGTAGAAAAGTTAGAAAAAGATTTCTTCGTGAACGTTGGCGTTCCGAAAAATTTGCTGTCAGACAATGGACCTCAATTTACTTCTGATAGATTTAAAGAATGTCTGGATAAGGTCGGAGTGAAGCATCTGAAAATATCTGCGTATTTCCCCCAAGGACGTATGAGTGAACGTATTATGAGAGAATTGTGTAGTCTCTGCAGCACTTATTGTGCTCGGAAAGACTCAAGTTGGGCAGAGCACATGAAGTTTTTTGAGAATGTAATTAACAACTTAAGGCATGATGCAACTGGTTTTGCGCCTTGCGAATTGATGTTTGGCCAAGAACCGCACAATGTGATTGCAGATATGGTAGAATTCCCTATTCTAACGCAAATATCCACAGGCGAAAAGAAGTTAAGGACTAGGGCAAATAGAAGAAAAAGAGCATTGGAAAGGAAGAAGCGTCATGACCAAAATTTCGGCTCTTACTCTCAAATACCAAAATCTTCGGTATGACTATCAAGCCAGCATTAAGCTAATGAATTCTGTAGGGAGGAGGTTTTCTGTAACCTCTACACAGTGTAGCATCTGTGCAGTCCCAGCTGTGTGGGATCTTCTTTCCTTTTCAGATCTCACTCATTCTTCATCTTTCCTATCTACAAAAATTTCGACCCCTTCTGTCCAATATGAAAATTTTCTGAAACAAATGAATTCTGTAGGGAGGAGGCTGTTCTGTAACCTCTACACAGTGTGGCAGCTGTGCAGTCCCAGCTGTGTGAAATCTTCTTTCCATTTCAGGTCTCACTCATTCTTCATCTTTCCTATCCACCAAAGTTTCGACTCCTTCTTTGCAATACAAAAATTTTCCGTCATGGCTATCAAGCCATAAGTTCAGTAACCATTCTCCCCACCGATTAGTGAAGAAAATACCTAATGTGACCAACCTAACAGTGACATAAACAACAGAGAAGTATGATGTAATTGAGATACAAAGGTATTTGAGTAACAAGTATGTATAGAACCCTGGTAATATTGTAAGTATAAAGTGTTGATTTAATAGAAATGGTCCACAAACAGTAATTTAAAAAGATATGCAAATTCGTGTACAAGCAGGATCTGAAGTGGCAGTGAAACCTATTGTATGCTCTAGAGCTAACTAATTAATAGTAAAAGAGATTGCTTAGACCCTGGTAATGTTCTAAGCACAAAGTGTTGGTTTATTGGAAATGGTCCACCAACAGTAATTTTAAAATATATACAAATTCATGTACAAGCAGGATCTGAAGTGGCAGTGAAGCCTATTGTATACTGTAATAAATAGTAAGAGAGAGTGCTTAGTGTTATGAAAAATATGCATATAAGTTGTAAAAATAAACTCACCTTGTGTAGCAAGGAATGGTAGTGTAATAGAATTGAACAGTGTTTGTGGTTGAGACGTGAAGGACACGTCCCTGAAGTATTTATAAAGTTGGAGATGCCCATTATTTTGGTGTAGTGTGTGACAGGACACACCTACACGTATTGAGGTTATCAGTTGGAGGCGTGAATGCGACCTTAGGTACCCTTATGTTAGATTAGACAGAGCAGCTCACGGTGTCCTATAGGTTTAAGGAATTTAGCATTACACTCGTCCATAATTACTTAATGCACTTTAGTGGTAGGTCGAGAGAGACTACCTGTGGTTTCAGCGTCCGATCGAGTGGAAATGGACTGCCACGTGAGCAAACTGATCAGCTCCAATACACTATAGATATGAAATAAATGTGCTATCCTATGCTTTAAATGTTAATAGAGTGAGTGTTAAATAAGTACATACACTAGCAACATAATTGAGTAACATAATGGGAGACGTGAAACATTATTTATAGCTCAGCATAAATACACTTCGATGAAGTAAGTACATAATTGCAGATGTGGAACTGTCATAGCAGCAGAGGACCAATAAGTGGATTTAGCAGTCAACTAGACGTAGTGTGTTTTGAACACTCAGAATTGTACTATTACCACAAGTTACTCACATGTACAAAGAAGCTGAGAAGACAACTACTAATCAAATATACGCATACTATCTCTGAGAATAAGGTAATCAAAGGTGAGTCAGTTAAGTAAATAGAATACAGATTTGTCAGGAATGTACAGAGCATTGGTTCAGTGTTCCGGCCCAGAAACAATAAATTGAGATTAAACAGGATTTATGATTCATGCCTTGAGCATAAATTTTCTCTAGTACGTGACTAACGGCGTTTTGAGCCATTTGTTTATCGATGTTATGACAGTTAAGTAACCGAGAGAGTAAAATTGAAAAAGTTCTGTTAACTTTGTTCCAGTAACATATTGAAAGATAAGATGTATATATCCCCATTTCATTGTGACCCACCCTTAGGTATTAAGTGAACAGAGTCTGAGGCACTCTTTTTGTTTGTTCTACAGGACAAACCAGATAATGGCAGCTTGGTAGCTGCGTGAAAGCGTGGAGTGACTTGGACACAACTCACAGTGACCCCTCCCCTTTCACCGAGCGAGGTGGCGCAGTGGTTAGCATACTGGACTCGCATTCGGGAGGACGACGGTTCAATCCCGTCTCCAGCCATCCTGATTTAGGTTTTCCGTGATTTCCCTAAATCGTTTCAGGCAAATGCCGGGATGGTTCCTTTGCAAGGGCACGGCCGATTTCCTTCCCAATCCTTCCCTAACTTGAGCTTGTGCTCCGTCTATAATGACCTCGTTGTCGACGGGACGTTCAACACTAACCACCACCACCACCCCTCCCCTTTCCCCACGTAATTTAGAGTGAACGTGAAGGACGCACACCACAGCAACTGCCCCTCCTCCACCCTTGTGAATGGAAGTGTAGAACGCCAGCCAAAGCGGCTACAACCACGTGTGTAAAAATGAAATTGTTATGATTTGTAAAATTTTCTTTCAGGTTTCGAAAAGACTGAAAAGATATAATTATCTGTTTATGTATCATGAATAACTGTGTTATTTTCTTTTAATTTGTGTATGTAAAAATGAATTTAATGGATTTAAGATTTTCATAATTTTACATATTTTATGTTTGTTTGTCTAAGGCAATATGTATGAAAACGTGTTTCATTTATTTTGCTTAAATTTTGAGTGATAATGTTGCTTAAGAGGCAGTGAATATGCCAGCAATTTATAAATGGAAGTAGGTAATCAGTTTTCTTTTAATATTTCTATATGTTTACTATTAAAATTTAATTTTTCAAAGGGAGTTAAGCTGTACTCTTGCTTCCCTTTTTGTAATTAATTTTATTTTCATTTAAATTCAAAAAAATTAGGTAGAGGGTGATGTAGGGAAGCAGCCTACTCACGCCGTATAAAATTCACATCAGTCTTTCCATTGTGTGCCAGCCAGTGCGCTGTAACTACCTCTACGACATAAATGTTGCGCAATACTTTAAAAATAAAGTAAATAACCTGAAACGTTGCTAGAAAGTCAGGACCAATACTAAATCAATATGTGTTGAATATCAGTTCAATAACTTTAACCACTTTCGAAATTTGCACGCTTTTCTGTAAAAATCATTGGCGCAACAGAAAAGAGCTAGAAACTTAAAAATTTTTATTTAGATTCCTCTTCGCATAACAATTTAGTAGAAACAGTATTCTGGATTTCATCAATTAAAATTTTAGTTGAAATTCAAGATTATCTGGTTTTTGTCTTAAAAATTAAGGAAGCACGATATATTAAGTAGGTGAATAAATAAAGCTAGGATGTTTAAATTTAAGTAGAAGGGGACCTGCTACAATCATAAAGATGTGATAAATTTCAACCGAATAACTGTAAAACTATAGCAATAGCGTATCTCCAAAGGGCAAGTTCAGAGCTCGTCTACTGCGAACAGTGTAATTAAATTAATTCTCTCTCCCAAAATATTGGACTTAGCCACGTCAAACTTTTATTATGATTACTTACTTGTGTGATGATTGCACACATAAATTGAGAGCTTCATTGGCCATCAGCAAAGGAAGCAATGATTTATTTGATAACTTAAAGTGGTGCATTACTAGCCCAACGGCTAGTCGGGACAGCGGATTTTAATCAGGCGTTCCCTTAGCCGTCCGCACCGCGGCTTTATACACTCCTGGAAATGGAAAAAAGAACACATTGACACCGGTGTGTCAGACCCACCATACTTGCTCCGGACACTGCGAGAGGGCTGTATAAGCAATGATCACACGCACGGCACAGCGGACACACCAGGAACCGCGGTGTTGGCCGTCGAATGGCGCTAGCTGCGCAGCATTTGTGCACCGCCGCCGTCAGTGTCAGCCAGTTTGCCGTGGCATACGGAGCTCCATCGCAGTCTTTAACACTGGTAGCATGCCGCGACAGCGTGGACGTGAACCGTATGTTCTTTGAGCGAGGGCGTATAGTGGGCATGCGGGAGGCCAGGTGGACGTACCGCTGAATTGCTCAACACGTGGGGCGTGAGGTCTCCACAGTACATCGATGTTGTCGCCAGTGGTCGGCGGAAGGTGCACGTGACCGTCGACCTGGGACCGGACCGCAGCGACGCACGGATGCACGCCAAGACCGTAGGATCCTATGCAGTGCCGTAAGGGACCGCACCGCCACTTCCCAGCAAATTAGGGACACTGTTGCTCCTGGGGTATCGGCGAGGACCATTCGCAACCGTCTCCATGAAGCTGAGCTACGGTCCCGCAAACCGTTAGGCCGTCTTCCGCTCACACCCCAACATCGTGCAGCCCGCCTCCAGTGGTGTCGCGACAGGCGTGAATGGAGGGACGAATGGAGACGTGTCGTCTTCAGCGATGAGAGTCGCTTCTGCCTTGGTGCCAATGATGGTCATATGCGTGTTTGGCGCCGTGCAGGTGAGCACCACAATCAGGACTGCATACGACCGAGGCACACAGGACCAACACCCGGCATCATGGTGTGGGGAGCGATCTCCTACACTGGTCGTACACCTCTGGTGATCGTCGAGGGGACACTGAACGGTACATCCAAACCGACATCGAACCCATCGTTCTACCATTCCTAGACCGGCAAGGGAACTTGCTGTTACAACAGGGCAATGCACGTCCGCATGTATCCCGTGCCTCCCAACGTTCTCTAGAAGGTGTAAGTCAACTACCCTGGCCAGCAAGATCTCCGGATCTGTCCCCCATTGAGCATGTTTGGGACTGGATGAAGCGTCTTCTCACGCGGTCTGCACGTCCATCACGAATGCTGTGCCAACTGAGGCGCCAGGTGGAAATGGCATGGCAAGCCGTTCCACAGGACTACGTCCAGAATCTCTACGATCGTCTCCATGGGAGAATAGCAGCCTGCATTGCTGCGAAAGGTGGATATACACTGTACTAGTGCCGACATTGTGCATGCTCTGTTGCCTGTGTCTATGTGCCTGTGGTTCTGTCAGTGTGATCATGTGATGTATCTGACCCCAGGAATGTGTCAATAAAGTTTCCCCTTCCTG
Organism: Schistocerca gregaria; assembly: GCF_023897955.1. Taxonomy (NCBI): domain Eukaryota; kingdom Metazoa; phylum Arthropoda; class Insecta; order Orthoptera; family Acrididae; genus Schistocerca; species Schistocerca gregaria. Next base: position 53,634,606 of record NC_064927.1, read on the forward strand.
GGACAATGAATTCACGGTGTTCTTATTTCAATTTCCAGGAGTGTATATAAGAACGCTGCGCGAGGAAAAAAGAGCCCAGTTCTCTCCAGACGCTAATCAGCGCACCACCTGTGCCGGGAGTCGCGTCGCGTCGGTATCATTGCTAGAAACAGCCTCGGATGCCGTAACCATGAAATCATTTTCGAGTGAATTAATTCTGGGATGACTTTAATGATCTATCTTCAGTTTGCGTTGTTGTATTTTCACGTGCCGCCGCGGGACAGACATTCTTCCATTATTTAGCGTGGCGTTTTATGAACATTATCATCAAATTATGGCGAGCATTCACTTAAACATTTAATTGGAACAGTTATAGTTGCATCGGCGCATTAGAGTCTGAACTGCTCTGGTAGTTGGATGGTGTGGATTCTTTTTGATCCGTGACTTTCAGAATATAGTGAACCTTTTAGAGTGAATTGGTTTTGATTATGAATCCCAGACAATCTCCTAATTCCTCAGAGCTGTAAGCTGTAGCTATAAGTGTATTTCTCAGTTGAAGTGGGCACTAGGAATTCTAATTACAGGCTTCACATTTTGTTAATCACTTTCTTGTTGCCAAAATTATAGTTAGAGAGCCAGTGTTGAGAACGGCAAACAACAGCATTAAATAAATCATTGGAATATTTTAATAACAACAAAAAATTCCAACCGCCACCCCACAGGTGGATGTATGTCAGATGTTGGACATACATGAACTGCATTAGAGTATAAGACTGTTGCATTCAGCATGATTAACATTTTGGAAACCAGGTGGCATTAACATTATAGTGAATTTAAATGCAGAACCATGTGGCCTTAGAAGCGCATGTGTCTATGTTCTGTGATCATTTCTCTCTTGTCAATACCTTCTTGGTACTGACCCAGATACTAGAACAATACTTCAGAATTGATAGCGCAGTTGATTTACGTAAATGCTCCAAACTCCTTCCTTTAGGCGCTATAGCATGCATAAACCATATGTTTCTTGTTAACCATCTGTTATATCATTTCAACACCATCTTGTCTGCTGTAAGCTGATAAGGGGCAATAACCTTCTCGACAGGCATACACCAGCAGAGTTTTTGCACACTTGGGTGGGTGAACGGAGTAAGATTGGCGTGGAACAGTCTCCACTGTACAGTAGTTAGCTCGCTGTGTTCCTTCACGAGATGTGGAAATTAGTGGGTATACTACCTTCTTACTTCTCGTCAGCTGCAAATTAAGTCAGTGACAGTATTCTAGCGAGAGTTGGTCAAAAACAGTGCAGGGAGATCTTTCAATTTCCAACTTTATCCTAATAAGGCGAGAATGCCCTGTGACTCACATCCAATTAGGGTAGGATTTGCAATCTAATTTTAAATTATGTGCTATGATCGAAGTGATAGAGATATGTGGACAACCTAAGTGCATTGGTATAGGATGCTCTCTGGTATACCTAACGGATTGGGAATTAGCCGTGAAAAGTCATAGTGCACAGTCATTAATACATTCACAGTCTAGTATATGGTACATGAAAAGTAATGAAAGACTGGTTTAGCGATGGTACCAAAACTGGAATGGATGCCACCATGTCGCTTGTCGGCATTGAAATTACAGAAAATTGGTAAATTTACTAAAATTCATCACACTATCAACTGTGGTGCTTATTACAGTCCATTGATGGTGTCTTTTCCATAGCACTCATCCACTTGTATGCAGTTGATTACCACATAATGATTAACTGACAGCACTTGTATGAGATGTAGAGATTCTTGGTGGGAGCAACACCTTTTAGGTATGGCCAGCAATGAAACAGTTATCAAGTATGTTGCTGCAGTACGAGGACCCATGATTCTTGGTCTCTTCAAAATGGAACACATAGACATCTGCTACCCCTTCATTGCGAATGATGAGATTAAATTTAGATATCATCATCTTTGGGAAGCTATTAGGAAATGCTCCATGACACCACAAACACTTCCAGTTTCTGTTTGTTGCATGTAAATTGCGCGGAACCACTGTCGTCAGCTGCATTGGGACATCACATAGAATCAACAGCAATGTGTGAAAATGTGAACCAGAGTGAGATTCAAACCCGGGATCTCCTGCTTACTAAACAGGTGTATTATCTGCTGAACCATCCTGTACACAGCACTATCGCAAATGCATGGACCATCTCGACATGCCTCGTGGCTGACCCATTCCCTCTGAGCACCAGTTATCTGAAGTACCTGCCCATTTTGTCCCTATTCTGAAATTTCCACATTAGGTCAGATGTATAATTGCACCTTGCATCAAGAAGATAGACCCAATTCCCAGCTACACAAATCAATTATATGACTGTGTAGTGTCCGTTGTTTCGGACAAGTCTGAAAGAACAGACAAAATGCATTCATAAAATCCATATGTTGAGATGTCTCAATAAGAAACACAGCCTCAGTCTTTTATTTGAATTATCCTGTGTGTTGTGGGAGCAGCATAGCTGCATTATGCAGTGTCCAGCTTTCTGTCAGAGACAATGGAATGAAACGTATTAATGTTGGTTTAGCACCTGACACAAACTTTTATGTTGTTGTGGAAAAACAAAATGTATGGCTGTGTAAAAAGCTGTAGTCATACTCTGCTTGGATGTGGTACAGCAGAAAAAAAAAAACATTGTGTCAAACTGTTTATGAAAGAATAACACAAGGATGCCCTCTTGTTATTGGTAATCTGTGAAGTATACTACTTCTACAGTATGGATGAAGAAGCCATCTGATCCAGTCCAATATCAGCATATTTAAATGGTTCACCACATATGCTCAATGTCAGCATGCAGACAGTAGTTGCTTTTGATATATCAGAGTTCTTATAGTTCATAGTTTTTCCCTGTTGGGTGGTCCAATAGAAAGTGGAATACAGAGAATATTTGGGTGATATATATGAATGCACCCTGAGGGATGCAAATCTCCTTTGGATTGCAGTATCTGGTTGTTGTTTGAAAACACTCCACTTGCAGATCTTCAACAACTTGTCACATTGTCTCCCAGTTGATTTCCACCTGTTATGCAGCTCACCTAATCGATTTCCTGTGCTGGTTTGAAGTGCAGCGCGCGTCTTCTCGATGTTTTCAGGTGTTTTCACCCTTTTTGGAACACCAACATTGCCAACACACTCATCACAAACACTACCCATTCTTTCAAACCTGCGAATCAAACTCTTGACTGTTAGCACAATTGGATCGGTTGTCTTCAGCTTGAACTCGGTAGCAAACTCCCTTTGAACCGCAGTTGGGCTGTTATTGTTCACATAGTAGGCCTTCACAAATGGTACACACTGTACCGCGACATCTTCAGGAGAAAACGGCTGACAACACAAGGTACGTGCGCGTTCGCATACTAACTCCCATCGTGCCTCTCCTGCAGTTTAAACGTCCAAACGCAAACCGTTCGGAAGTATGACGATTTTATTTCAAGTTGTTCAGTAATTGTCACCCTGCAAAAGTGTTGATGAGGCATCAGGAGTAGAGGCCGTGCCATATAAAGATAAGATATCCAGAGAAACCAGAAACTTTGCGAGTTAAAGGGGAGTTAGAACGGAAAAAAATTTAGTTTTCATATTTTCGGATTTTTATCTCGTTACAAAATTTGCAATTTTCCGCGTAAATTGATATACATATCACTTACAAACCCACACGGGAAGTGTTTTATTTTATTTATTTAAATATAATCTACACCAGTTGTAATGTTAAAATTTTTACATGCTTTTCTTCAAAACCTAATGAAATCCGTAATTTTTTATGTTGAAAGCTGTGAATTGCCATGTTATAAAGGTTAAATTACGTGTTTGTATTGGTACCACTGTCGAATACAGTATCGTATCGTTTCATGGTGTAAACACGCGTTGTATGACGAAGTGCTAACGTTTTTCCAAGGAAAAGTGACGAATACATTCGTAAATCTCTCAAAAAGTAAAGTATGACGCCAAAACGAAGAATTTTTAAGAAACGCGGGTTTCGTGGTAGAAGATTTTCAAATAAAGGGAAACAATGTGTTCAACATGTGGCGTGTGAAGTTACAGACAATGAAATACTGGCCAACTCGTAAGTATCTAGAGAAACACCCATTAGTGCTTCGAAAATTAAAATAAAACGACAGTGATGTAAATGGTAGGTTAGGTTATATTCTTTCAGATTGTACCTCCTAACAAGAGTGTTAGGTGAATGTGTGTGTTGTAAAATATGTGGAGAGGCAGTTAGTTTACATGAAGACACTTGAGGTATCAAATGGACTTATCATTAATTGTGCCAGTTGTAAATATATTCATTCATATGGAGAGGCATTTAGATTACATGAAGACACTTGAGATATCAAATGGACTTAATTGTGCCAGTTGTAAATATATTCATTCATTTTGGAATTTTGAAAAGTGCAAAAATAATTATTTTGAAGTAAATGTTAAGTGGTTTTATGGATTAGGAGCTATTTTCAAAGGACACACTGCAGCAGAAACAATGTGTTCCGTGATGAATATGCCACGCCCACCTTGTAAACTCGACAAGTATGCAGGATTTATTGGAGCGGCTGTGGAATCTGTTGCATGTGGGTAAATGAAGGGTGCTGCAAATGAAGCTGTTGAAATAAACGATGGTATGACTGAGATACCAGTAGCTTTTGATGGCACATGGTAGAAGTGCGGCTACAGTTCTAAGAATTCTGTTGCTTTGCTGACCACTGAGATACTGGAAAAATAATAAATTTCCAGATTTTAACCAAACTTTTGTTATAAGTGTAAATTAGAGAAAGAAGAAGGCCTTATCTATGACAGGAATTATGAAGGAGAAAGTTTTGGTATGGAGGCCTCTGCAGCTATCGAAATTATTAGTCGATCTGATTTCATAGGTGATGGAGATTCAGAAGCATATAACAGTGTAGTACTAGCTCAGCCTTATAGTGAGAAGTTTATCACAAAACTGGAATGTGTTGGTCATGTCCAGAAGAGGATGGGCACCAGGTTGAGGAATTTGAAATATGGTTTGAGAGACTAGAAACTTTCTGAAGGTGAAACCACAAGAGGCAGGCTGACAGACACAATGATTGATGAACTACAGCAGTATTATGGGATGCCCATTAGTAATACTACTGAGGATTAGTTCAAAATGAAGCAGTCAGTATGGGCTACCTTCTTCCACGGATTGTCAACTGATGAAAAACCAGTACACCACCTTTGCCCTCCTGGACCTGATTCATGGTGCAATTGCCACAGCTCCCAGTACTTAAACAGTTCATGAGGCCATAAACATTCTATACCAACAGCAGTCATGGACATCATAAATCCTATTTACAGAGACCTGGCAAATCCTAAATTACTGAATAAGTGTCTCCATGGTCAGACTCAAAATCCCAATTAGTCGTTCAATAATCTTACATGGACTCACTTACCAAAAAATGTTTTTGAGGGAATGAAGACACTTAAAGTAGGGGGGGGGGGGGGGGGGTCGGATACGCTGTTATTGCTTTCAACAATGACAACAATGGTAGGGTGAAAGTGCTAGAGCATATGGGAATTAATGCTGGAGCAAACTGCATCAGAGAACTTGAACGGATGGACAAGGTTCGGATTGATAGAGCAGAGTATGCTGCACAATTAGCCACTAAGGAGTCTAGAAACAAGAAAAGAAGAACAAGCTTTGTAAAAAGATCAAGAGGTTAATATACATCACGGTGAACGGTACTTCTAAGTGATAAACAATAAATAACTAACCATACACTACTCTCCATTAAAATTGCTACACCAAGCAGAAATGCAGTTGATAAGCGGGTATTCATTGGACAAATATATTATACTAGAACTGACATGGGATTACATTTTCACGCCATTTGGGTGCATAGATCCTGAGAAATCAGCACCCAGAACAACCACCTCGAGCCGTAATAACGACCTTGATACGCCTGGGCATTGAGTCAACCAGAGCGTGGATGGCTTGTAAAGGTACAGCTGCCCATGCGGCATCAACACGATACCACAGTTCATCAACTGTAGTGACTGGCGTATTGTGACAAGCCAGTTGCCACCCTTGACCAGATGTATTGGTGACAGATCTGGCTCAGAATGGTTCAATTGGCTCTGAGCACTATGGGATTTAACATTTATGTTCATCAGTCCTCTAGAACTTAGAACTACTTAAACCTAACAAACCTAAGGACATCACACAACAACCAGTCATCATGAGGCAGAGAAAATACCTGACCACGCCGGGAATCGAATCCGGGAACCCGGGCGCGGGAACACTACCGCACGACTACGAGCTGCGGACGAGAGATCTGGAGAATGTGCTGGCCAGGGTAGCTTTCGAACATTTTCTGTATCCAAAAGGCCCGTACAGGATCTGCAACATGGGTTGTGCATTATCATGCTGAAATGTAGGATTTCGCAAGGATCGAATGAAGCGTATAGCCACTGGTCGTAACACATCTGAAATGTAACGTCAACTGTTCAAAGTGCCGTCAATTCGAACAAGAGGTAACTGAGACGTGTAACCAATGGCACCCCATACTATCACGCCGAGTGATACGCCAGTATGGCGATGCTGAATACACGCTTCCAGTGTGCGGCCACCGCGATGTCGCCAAACACGGATGCAACCATCATGATGCTGTAAACAGAACCCGGATTCATCCGAAAAAATGACGTTTTGCCATTCGTGCATCCAGGTTCGTCGTTGAGTACACCATCACAGGTGCTCCTGTCTGTGATGCAGCGTCAAGGGTAACCGCAGCCATGGTCTCCGAGCTGATAGTCCATGCTGCTGCAAACGTGTAGCAGTTTTAATGGCCAGTAGCCTAGTGTACATTGAGTTACAGTCTTTTGAAACTTTAGAAGCCGTTCCTGAAAATTTAGGTTTTGCTGTTGCATTTTTCCCTAAATCGCAGAAACCACTTCGAGTAGAGTATTCAAATTTTCAGGGATCAATAACATACATATCCTGAGTCTACTGAACTAAAAGAAAAACATAAGGTTATGGATAATTAAAATTATTTAGTTTAACGTACAAAAAAAGTACACAAAATTTTAACCATGCAATTAAAAAATTGTGTTTCCGAAAGCAGACGCTGAAATACAATTATTGTTGTTCAGTAGACTTCGAACATGCAGTTTAATGTCCTGTAGAAGTGTTTCATGTCAATGGCTGCAGTGCTTCTTGACATACAGGGAAGCCAAGTCACTAAATTTAACATTGTTGGGATAGGGCGTTAATGGTTTCATTGCAGTTTTACTGTAACTGTACTTATTACTTAGCTATCGGTATTTTTGACAATGTGCAAATACACAGTATTACAGAATGAAATTTTCAAAATCTGGGATGCTGTAGAGGATGGAATTCGAAACATTTTGCAATAAGAAACCTATACCTGGAAATTGAAATAAAGTTTCTGCAGCACTGCACACTTTACGCATTCAGCAGGGTAAATGAGACGACATAACACTGTAATTTCGGAGACCTTTATTGAGAGAACAGTAATTACAACACATACTGTAATATGAATCTGTGGGCTCAATAGTTGCGACTGATTGGTCAATGTGATGACCACAAACTAGATAATGTGCAACCATGTACCACGTTTTGTCTGTGCCATGCTTTGTCTGATTCTCTGTAAGGTTTCGCACCCCTTTTGACGCTATCAAACGCTGTGAAGATGTGGTTAGGAGGCTCAGATGCTGCTCCTACCAGCGTTGAGTAGAGAAGGGAGGATACAGTAAAGAGGGGTGTGATCAGGAACAAAGAACAGAGCATCGCCTTTCAAAGTGGCCATTGGACACTGAAACTGTCCACTAGCGTACTTCAAAGGATGACGTGAAGGTTCCTTTGCTGAAGCAGTTGTTCAATTACACTGCTCTGTGATTGCAGACGTGGATTAGCACCGGTAGTGGCTATTTTCGTTTTTTCGTTTCACTATTAGTGTTTTCTGATTTTCGTATATAGTTGGTGAGGTTTAGAAGACCAGAAAGCTTATAAGTTGGATGCACGGGATGAATAATTTGCCCTTAAAAACTGTTGAGACTTTGGCAGAGGCGCTGCCGCAGGTAACCACACTGGTATTCCTGTCCATTCTAGACAGCTCTCCAGGAGGGTTACGGGACACGCTTTCTCTGTCGAAATAAACAAGAAATTCTTCGGAAAAGAGTCGTGGCTTCCCTCAGGGCGTGTGAATGTTCATTAGGCCGCAACGGGCTAATGTTCGGTTTGAACTTCCAGAATCCAGCTTTCTGATTGGGCTATACTATCAATTTCGGGGTACACCGCGCCATTTCGCAGCGTCTACGTGCAGCTCATAAGGTAGGTACTTTTAGAATTGTACCATGGAGAGGGAGAGGTTTTTCAGATTCTTCAAGATCTAAGGCCGTTATTTATTCGACATAGAGAGAGAATATACGAGAGGGGGAGATTTTTAACATCCTGAGTCTTACTGCTCAGCATTCGGAATATTTGACAAAAATTGTCCAGCGAGTTCCTGTTTTGAAGAAAAACAGCTAAGTTCCAGAGCAGCCAGAAGGAGGACATTTCATTGTAGGATTTGGAGGAGTAAACACTTGTCTTTAGGTTTCTGTACGGTAAACATGTGAGGACAGGAAAGATGATTGATGAGATGAGCTTTGCTGCCTCCAGATGTATTTCCGTATTTAAGCAGCAAGTGTGAACAGAGGGCGGAAAACATGTTCTCCAGCTGCTGCTGCCGCCGGCTTCTGTATTCACGATCCGCGTGATTTGGTGAGAAGGGCCACCGTGGCACACACGGTCATCGTTCGGTCGCGAAGATAATTTACTCCCTTCACGAGCCAAGTAAGCAGGTTTGAAGACATGTGTCCCGCTTGTTGCTGTCAATGCTAATTTTAGCACTCTTATGGTGTTCGCGCCTATCTTTCTGTGTACTTACCGTATTTAACTGACAACTTTTGTAGTCACTGGCTGTGCCTGCGAATTATTAATTTAAATTTGTTTCATCCTCCCCACCCAGCTGTTAGAAGGTTATACTTTATGGTTATTACCCCTTGCTCGTTTGCTACTGGCCCTTTGTGAATGTCAGTGGGTAATTCTCATGTTTAAAGATAATGAATCTAGTTGCTATAGACACCACTTGTTACCATTCATAGGTAGAAGGTTCTTTCTCCCGTTAATATCTCTGTGCGAGTGGAGGGTTTCCCATTTTAATTGGTGTACCTCTGATAATAATCATTTAAATAAGACGTTTACCGCTGCGCAACATTATCTTTGTTTCAAATTAATTTGCGTGATACTTCGGGAAGTTTCCTCACACAGTTGGTCACCAGAGTTCTGTCCTACGCATCCAAGGGATTAGCGGCAACCACAGTCTACAGCCACAGCCTTCCAATTGCTCTCTACCTGAAGTTATCTTCGAGGTATGTCCTGGCCTGACGGTCAAAGCGCTGGAGCACCATCTGTCTGAAACCGCAAAGTACATTAGTGCGCATTTCCAAGACAACGTCCTTCAGAACTTCTGCCAAGGTATTGTCCATAAAGTACAGATATCATGCACCGCTCAAACAATCTCCTGAGATTTGTGGTTCAGTAAGGTTTTCTGCACGAATTCCGCCCCAAATGTTTGCTGGGAATGTCACCTGGAGTTAAGGACACCCTTTCTTGTTTACTGAGTCACCAATAAACGACAAAAGATCTGGGGAATTAGGGACAGCAGCACACTGCCGAAGGAATCACTGTGAGAGATGTAGCCTTGATTCAAAATGAGTCCGTTACATATTTTGACCATGGAACTCACGTACGAAGTTGCACACGTGTTTCTTGTTGGATTGGCAGCTACATGTTCCATAAAGTCTTCTTTTCAAATTAAGAGTTTCTTGTTCTTCTACTTCCACCTGCCTGATCTGTTGACACTGCTGGAGTGCTTGGAAGTCGTCATATTACCTTCCAGCGTAGAGCCGACGAGCTGCGCTGATATTCCCGCGAACTTCACCATAACACAAATGCATATCAGCAACTTCTCCAATGTGTAATTACCCTCCATCAAGTCATAACTTAGCCAGCCGGTGCGGCCAAGGGGTTGTATGCTCTTCAGTCTGGAACCGCGCGACCGCTACGGTCGCAGGTTCGAATCCTGCCTCGGACATGGATGTGTGTGATGTCCTTAGGTTAGTTAGGTTTAAGTAGTTCTAAGTCCTAGGTCACTGATGACCTCAGATGTTGAGGCCAAAGTGCTCAGAGCCATTTGAGCCAAGCCATAACTTAATTACAGGACGTAAAGCACGATAAACAGCAACTGTACATTGAATCACGTTCACTAAATGTATGTTCACAGCGCACCGCCAACTGATGGAAGGGGTAAACAGCAGGATGGCAAACACTAAGTAAGCAACTTACTGTACACAGGATCAGGCATACAACTGTAGTTGTGTGTGTACAACGTTCCATCCGCAGCAGTAACATAACGTCAATGGATGAAAGTGTAGCTACCCAGGTCTAGCAAAGTTTTCTGAAGATCAGTACAAATTACAAAATGATTTAGACAGGATATAATTATGGTGCGAAAAGTAGCACTTGTTCCTGAACTATATAACGTGTGAGATCTTCTCGATGAGTACTAAAAAAACAGTTCTATTTCGGGTGCACGATAAACAACAGAAATTTGAAGGCTGTCGGTTGAAATAAATATCGTCATTTGTACAATAATATTGTAATAGGTGCTCAATTTGTAATATGTTTCGCCAACTCGTCCATCTGTAATACGATACCAAGACGTGCAGAAGACATTGCAAACACATGACGCCACATAGATCGACAAACCGATAGTCAAACCGAAACCAGCTGTATTTTGACCGCCATCTTGTCCAGTGCACCACAGATTTGTGTTTGTGAGCGTGTTTCCAAGTTACTGCTACGTTTGTGAAAATTTGTGAACACTGTCCAAGAAAGCCAAGAGAACCACAAAAATGGAGTCACCTCAGCTCATCACAGCGAGACTGCAACGCCATAAGAACAAAGAACATTTTCATGCAAACTCCAGTTCAGCTTACAAAGTGATATCGCCTCTTACTAGGTTTTCTCTTCTTCCACAGGATAACAACAGCATTTATGAAAAGACAGTTTAACATTTACATGATCCTATTGTGAAATGGTTTAAGTAATAACATATAGCCTGATGATGAGGTATACCCTCGAAACATGTCACACAATGAATAAATAATACATTAGTTAACAAATTTTGTGACACGTAGCGGTAGTTAAAACTTTTACCTATGGATTACAATTAAGAACAACTTAAACTGGAGTGATCACATACATAAAGTGGGGAAAGCGAGTCAAAGTCTAGATTTTCTTGGCAGAATGCTTCCAAGATAGAACAGTGCCACTAAAAGGACTGCCTACACTAGGCTTGTCCGTCCTTTGCTTCAGTACTGCTGCACGTTACCAAACCTTACCAAATAGAATTTACAGGCAACACTGAAAAAGTTCAAAGAAGGGGGGCCCGTTATGTATCAACATGAAATAGAGATGTCACGCATGTAATATGCGGGCTAGGGTGACAGTCACTAAAACATAGGAGCTTCTCGTTGCTGCGAAATCTTTTCACAAAAAATTAAGTTGCCTACTTTCTACTTCGTATACAAGATATTTTGTTGACGGAAATTATCATCGTTCGAGAACAGAACAGTCGATAAATTATCCAAAAGTGGTTATCTGAAAACTCTACCAAGCATTAACTGTGAACTGCAGAGTGGTGATGTACAGCTAGATTCTAAGTACACTAATGGCCATTAAAATTCCTACACCAAGACGAAATGCAGATGATAAACGTGTATTCATTGGACAAATATAACATACTAGAACTGACATGTGATTACATTTTCACGCAATTTGGGTCCATAGGTCCTGAGAAATCAGTACCCACAACAACCATCTCTGGCGTAATAACGGCCTTGATATGCCTCGACATTGAGTCAAACAGAGCTTGGATGGCGTGTACAGGTACAGCTGCCCATGCAGCTTCAACACGATACCACAGTTCAAGAGTAGTGACTGTCGTATTGTGACGAGCCAGTTTCTCGGCAACCATTGTCCAGACGTTTTCAATTGGTGAGAGATGTGGAGAATGTGCTAGCCAGGGCAGTAGTCGAACATTTTCTGTATCCAGAAAGGCCCGTACAGCACCCGCAACATGCGGTCGTACATTATCCTGCTGAAATGTAGGGTTTCGCAGGGATCGAATGAAGGGTAGAGCCACGGGTCGTAACACATCTGAAATGTAACGTCCACTGTTCAAAGTGCCGTCAATGCGAACAAGAGGTGATAGAGACGTGTAACCAATGGCACACCGTACCATCACGCCGGGTGACACACCAGTGACGAATACACCCTTCCAATGTGCGTTCACCGCGATGTCGCCAAACACGAATACGACAATCATGTTGCTGTAAACAGAACTTCACTTCATCAGAGGAAATGACGTTTTGCCATTCGTGCACCCAAGTTCGTCGTTGAGTACACCAACGCAGGCGCTCCTGTCTGTGATGCAGCGTCAAAGGTAACCGCAGCCAAGGTCTCCGTGCTGATAGTCCGTGCTGCTGCAAACGTCGTCGAAGTGTTCTTGCAGATGGTTGTTGTCTTGCAAACGTCCGCATCTGTTGACTCAGGGATCGAGACGTGGCTGCACGATCCGTTACAGCCATGCGGATAAGATGCCTGTCATCTCTACTGCTCGTGATACGAGGACGTTGGGCTCCAGCACGGCGTTCCACAATACCCTCCTGAACCCACCGATTCCATATTCTGCTAACAGTCATTGAATGTCGACCAACGCGAGCAACAATGTCGCGATACGATAAACCGCAATAGCGATTGGCTACAATCCGTCCTTTATCAAAGTCGGAAACGTGATGGTACGCATTTTTCCTCCTTACACGAGGCATCACAACAGCGCTTCACCAGGCAATCGCCGGTCAACTGGTGTTTGTGTATGAGAAATCGGTTGGAAACTTTACTCATGTCAGCACGTTGAAGGTGCCAACGTTGTGTGAATGCTCTTTAAAGCTAATGATTTGCATATTACAGCTCCCTCTTCCTGTCGGTTAAATGTCGCGTCTGTAGCACGTCATCTTCGTGGTGTAGCAATTTTAATGGCCAGTAGTGTATCAAACAACTCCTACTATTGTAGTAATCTGATTTCACACTTCCGGCTATAGGTTCCTTGTTGCAAAATGATGTTAATTTCGTCCTCTAGAGTTTCCCAGATTTTTAAGCGTCTTTGTGTAATACCTGTGAACATCTTATACCGTATTTAAAATGAATCGTAAACCGGTACTTACATTGTGGTATTACGCACATACGATACATACAAACTCGTGAGTAATTTTGCTTCATTCGGACATTTATCTTAATGGTGCGTAGTTGCGGCAAACTCGTTCACCGTCTCAGGCCCCACTATCTGAAGCACCTCCTCGTCACATGTCACAAGAGACATTAGTTACACATGAAACTTCAGCAACGATATCTCAATGATAATTTCATTTGCCAAACCCTCTTTGGACAAAACGTATGTTTTTTTATTAATAATAAAAATATAATGCAGATTAGTTTCAATACAATGCAATAGTTGAGCAATAAAAGCTGCAAAGATACCTTCCTTTTCATGGAACGAAATTATTTAAGTTTTTCAAGATTATTCGAAACTAGGAACTATAAATATTATTATATTGTAACACTTAATTCGTAACTAAGAATTCTTCAAGGTCTTAGCCTTAATATGAAGATTCCAATAAAAATCAAAGTATTGAAACATAAAAGCACAATTTCTTTGTCGACACAACATGAGAAATATCGGAGAATTCCATTTGGTGAAATGAAATTTATATGTGATACTTAAATGAAATAATATTTTAGTGCCTCTTGGCAAGAGTACGTTGCTCTTAGTGCCGTTTAACAATTGTACATTGATATGGATAACGTTTTCCGTCAGTTTGAGGCCCTGGGTAGTCGTTGACCAAATCAGCATCTTAGGGAAGCGGGTTGCATACGTCGCAGTAAGTTTCCGACGACAGTCCACTCAGTGGAGTACTCCAACGCAAAATTTGCTGTATCTGTGGCGATAACATACGTGGAAATGTTGTAAACTTTATAGCGAATACATAAAAAGCGTTATTTTCCAGATAAAGGAACGACGTTCAAAATCTGTGCAGATCAAGGTAATAAAAACATTTGCAAGAAACTAACGAATTCCCTCTAAAACAATAATAACTCTCTTAAGTTCTCAGTGGATTTGTGTACACGATAATTTCGGTTGTGGACACAAATCAAAGGCAGAAGACATTGCACATTTCCTTTGTCAACGTTTTTGTCCAACGTGTCATTCACGTTGTAAACTATTTTTTATATTTTCTCATTGTTTTCTCTTTTCTTCTTCTATATCACTTTGCAAGTAGCTATATATGTTATATATGCGCTATAACTAATGCAGCGGAAGTAAGTGAAAAAATTAGGACTTTTTAAAGATCCCTCTGAAAAATGTAATTATGTATTGTTTCATTGCACAATTTTGCTGAATAAAGAGTCCATTAACTAATTTGCCACAGAATGGTATTTATTAACACAATAGGACGTGAAAGTACACCGGCTCAGACATACAACTGTAGTTGTATGCTTACGGCTTTCTATCTGCAACAGTAATATAACGTCAATGGATTGAACGGTAGCTACCCAAGTCTACTAAAGTCACCACTAGGTCAGTAAAACTTACGAAATGATTTACACAAAGTATGTCTACGGTGCGAAAAGTAGCACTTGTCCCTGAACAATAAAAAGTGTGAGATCTTCCAGATGAGTACTTAAAAAAACCATTCAATTTCGAGATAAATAATACAGATTTGAAGGTTGTCGATTCAACTAAATACCTAGGAACTGCAATTATGAACAACTTCAATCAGAATGATCACGTAGATAGTATCGGGAAAGCGAATCAAAGCTTGCATTTTATTCGTAGAACATTTATAAGATTTACTTTTTAAGCCAACTCAATGAGAAAATCTTATAAATGAGATAAATATCATTCTCAGTTTCCTAATTATACTGCCTGTGAGTTGACTCCACTATATGTAGTTAGACTCAAAGCTGTTGTGCATACAACCAACATTTGACTATGGTACATGCAAGAAATCTGATTTGTTTCAAATATGTTTGGTTAAAGTTCGGAATAAATGGAATAGGTGATGACATGTATGCATAGCATTCGTACTCGTGGAGCAATTTGAAACTTACACTCCTGGAAATTGAAATAAGAACACCGTGAATTCATTGTCCCAGGAAGGGGAAACCTTATTGACACATTCCTGGGGTCAGATACATCACATCATCACACTGACAGAACCACAGGCACATAGACACAGGCAACAGAGCATGCACAATGTCGGCACTAGTACAGTGTATATCCACATTTCGCAGCAATGCTGGCTGCTATTCTCCCACGGAGACGATCGTAGAGATGCTGGATGTAGTCCTGTGGAACGGCTTGCCATGCCATTTCCACCTGGCGCCTCAGTTGGACCAGCGTTCGTGCTGGACGTGCACGACGCTTCATCCAGTCCCAAACATGCTCAATGGGGGACAGATCCGGAGATCTTGCTGGCCAGGGTAGTTGACTTACACCTTCTAGAGCACGTTGGGTGGCACGGGATACATGCGGACGTGCATTGTCCTGTTGGAACAGCAAGTTCCCTTGAAGGTCTAGGAATCGTAGAATGATGGGTTGGATGACGGTTTGGATGTACCGTGCACTATTCAGTGTCCCCTCGACGATCACCAGAGGTGTACGGCCAGTGTAGGAGATCGCTCGCCACACCATGATGCCGGGTGTTGGCCCTGTGTGCCTCGGTCGTACGCAGTCCTGATTGTGGCGCTCACCTGCACGGCGCCAAACACGCATACGACCATCATTGGCACCAAGGCAGAAGCGACTCTCATCGCTGAAGACGACACGTCTCCATTCGTCCCTCCATTCACGCCTGTCGCGACACCACTAAAGGGAGGCTGCACGATGTTGGGGCGTGAGCGGAAGACAGCCTAACGGTGTGCGGGACCGTAGCCCAGCTTCATGGAGACGGTTGCGAATGGACCTCGCCGAAACCCCAGGAGCAACAGTGTCCATAATTTGCTGGGAAGTGGCGGTGAAGTCCTCTATGGCACTGCGTAGGATCCTACGGTCTTGGCGTGCATCCGTGCGTCGCTGCGGTCCGGTCCCAGGTCGACAGGCACGTGCACCTTCCGCCGACCACTGGCGACAACATCGATGTACTGTGGAGACCTCACGCCCCACGTGTTGAGCAATTCAGCGGTACGTCCACCCGGCCTCCCGCATGCCCACTATACGCCCTCGCTCAAAGTCCGTCAACTGCACATACGGTTCACGTCCACGCTGTCGCGGCATGCTACCAGTGTTAAAGACTGTGATGGAGCTCCGTATGCCACGGCAAACTGGCTGACACTGACGGCGGCGGTGCATAAATGCTGCGCAGCCAGCGCCATTCGACGGCCAACACCGCGGTTCCTGGTGTGTCCGCCGTGCCGTGTGTGTGATCATTGCTTGTACAGCCCTCTCGCAGTGTCCGGAGCAAGTATGGTGGGTCTGACACACCGGTGTGAATGTGTTCTTTTTTCCATTTCCAGGAGTGTATGTCTTGTGTGTATTAGTTATTATCTGGCAGAAATCATTGTTGGTATTGCGCTAATACTCTGTGGGCGTGAAAGTAACTTTGTACACTTCAAAATTGTTAACGCCTTCGCGGCCACTTGTTGACAAACTCATTATTGGCTTCTGTCTAGGGTTCTTCAGCCGACGTTCATCTAATAATTTTTCTGACGTTTCGCCAGCACCAAGGGCTGGCATTTTCAAAGCTTCACCCCCCACCGCCGGCAGTGGAGGGTGAAACTTTGACAATGATAGCCACTCGTGCTGGCGAAACGTCAGAAAAATCATTAGATGAACGTCGGCCGAAGAACCCGAGACAGAAGCAAATAGGCAGTTTTTCAACTATGTACACTGATGGAAAAAAATCGCAACACCATGAGGGAGTTGTGCGATGTAAATGAAAGTTGGTAGGCGTGTTTGTGCATCTGAAAGACGATGTCTGTTCAAATTTAGCGCCAGTCGAATACGAGCGGCCAGCCGCGGTGGTCTCGCGGTTCTAGGCGCGCAATCCGGAGCCGCGCGACTGCTACGGTCGCAGGTTCGAATCCTGCCTCGGGCATGGATGTGTGTGATGTCCTTAGGTTAGTTAGGTTTAAATAGTTCTAAGTTTTAGGGGACTGATGACTTCAGATGTTAAGTTCCATAGTGCTCAGAGCCATTTGAACCACTTTTGTATTCATAAGTTTTTTTCATATAGAATAACGGTCACCCACAAACCACTCTTGTAACCCAACATGCTCTACAGAGTGTTGACATGTTGCTACATCACCAGATCTGTCTCCAATTGACCACTTATGGGACATCATAGGACGACAATTCCAGCGTCATCCACAAACAGCATAAACCGTACCTCTACTGACCAAAGAAGTGCAACGGGCATGGACCTTCATCCCACTTACCGAGACCCGACACCTGTGCAACACGATGTTTCACGTTTGCATGCTTGCATCCAACATTCGGAGGTTTATGTATAAGCATTTCACAATAATCACAATGGGTTATTTCGCACTTACATTAACTAGAGATCTTCAAAAGCTAATCACTTAAAAACGAGGGTTGGATCTTAAATAGTGGCTACTCTTTATTCATAACCGATGCAAACGAGTTACATGTTTGCACCTGTTACTGTCCTGTTCAAAGTAGTCGCCAACGTTGTGTAGAATCCGTTGTCTGTGATGTGGAAGGTGTAGTATACCTTTAGCAGATACTGTTCTCTTGATGGTGGGAATGGAGCAGTCCAAAGTTTTGGTGATTCTCGTGTAGGACTGTGATGGTGTTATCCTAACGCATTTCATTCCTCCACGGCAGGCCGTCAATGCACAGTATTACTATTCGTTTTTAGAGTATCACTGCAATCAGCTTTAAGAAAGAACCGGCGACACTTTCTGCGCAATCAACCCATCATTTTGCACGACTAAGCGCGGGCGCATACAGCCCAAGCTGTGGCTGCACTGTTTGGTCGATGGGTCTGGGAAATACTGTACCATCCACCACACTCCCCCGACTTAAGTACATGTGACTTTGATTTGATTCAAAACACGAAGAACTACTTCGTGGCATTCGCTTCAGAACGGTTCCAGAGATTCGACAGGTAGTAGACCGCTCCATTCGCACCATCAACCAACAGGCTCCGCTAACGGTATACTACGCCTTCTACATTGCTGGCAACGGGTTTCACACAACGCTGGTGATTACTTTGATGGACAGTAACAGGTGCAAACATGTCACCCTTATGTATCAGTTGTGAATGTTCAATTTCCAACCATCATATGTTACCTAGACAAATACATTCCAGAAATTTAATTTTCTACATTAAGTATTTTTTGATTCCGTGACTTTTTTCCGTTAGTTTATATAAAGCTGTGGCACCAGCCTCACGAAGCTCTTGGCAACCAGCCAAGTACACTACTGGCCATTACAATTGCTACACCACGAAGATGACGTGCTACAGACGCGAAATTTAACCGACAGTAAGAAGATGATGTGATACGCAAATGATTAGCTTTTCAGAGCATTCACAGAAGGTTGGTGCTGGTGGCGACACCTACAACGTACTGACATGAGAAAAGTTTCCAACCGGTTTCTCATACACAAACAGCGGTTGACCGGCGTTGCCTGGTGAAACGTTGTTGTGATGCCGCGTGTAAGTAGGGGAAATGCGTACCATCACGATTCCGCGGTCGCATTGTAGCCCATCGCGATTGCGGTTTATCGTATCGCGACATTGCTGCTAGCGTTGGCCGAGATCCAATGACTGTTGGCAGAACATGGAATCGGTGGGATCAGGAGGGTAATATGGAACGCCGTGCTGGATTCCAACGGCCTCGTATCACTAGTAGTCGAGATGACAGGCATCTTATCCGCATGGCTGTAACGGATCGTGCAGCCACGTCTCGATCCCTGAGTCAACAGATTCGGACGTTTGCAAGACAACAACCATCTGCACGATTAGTTCAACCATGTTTGCAGGAGCATGGACTATCAGCTAGGAGACCATGGCTGCGGATACTCTTGACGCTGCATCACAGACGGGAGCGCCTGCGATGCTACACTCAGTGACGAACCTGGGTGCACAAATGGCAAAACGCCATTTTCTCAGATAAATCCAGGTTCTGTTTACAGCATCATGATGGTCGCATCCTTGTTTGGCGACATCACGGTGAACGCACATTGGAAGCGTGTATTCGTCATCGACATACTGGCGTATCATGCGACGTGAAGGTATGGAGTGCCATTGGTTACACGTCTCGGTCACCTCTTGTTCGCACTGACGGCTCTTTGAACAGTGGACTTTACATTTCAGATGTGTTAAACCTCCGTGCCTCTACCCTCCATTCGATCGCTGCGAAACCCTACTTTTCAGGAGGATAATACACTACCGTATGTTGCAGGCCCTATACGGGCCTTTCTGAATACAGAAAATGTTCGACTACTGCCCTGGCCAGCATATTCTCCAGATCTCTCACCAACTGAAAACGTCTGGTAAATGGTGGCCGAGCAACTGGCTCGTCACACTACGCCAGTCACTACTCTTGATGAACTGTGGTATCGTGTTGAAGCTGCATGGGTCTGCACACGCCATCACATGTCAGTTCTAGTGTAATATATTTGTCCAATGAATACCCGTTTATCATCTGCATTTCTTCTTGGTATAGCAATTTTAATGGCTAGTAGTGTATATCGGGCATCCACCGAGATGACTGTGCACGTGGACGCTGTAGTAATGGTGACTTCATATGCTTCAGTCCGGCGTCCTGCTATCTGTGGTGAGGTGGACTGCTACAGCCTACAGCGAGGTGGTGAGTTTCTCCTCACCTGACCGCAGCGAGTATAAATGCTCCTCGCTTAGCCACCTCTTGTGGCGTGCGTTCGATCGGCGCAGTCTCCTCGCGGTTCACTGGTCGAATGTGCGGCTAGCCTACCATATCTTCGTCGAGCCGAATCAGCAGCGGGTGAAGCGGCCTTTCTGAGAGCCGTCAGCTTATCCTGGCGATTTCAGGCTCCGAACTGGGTCGGAAGGGGGACGGCTTCACCCGGGTGCCACCACCTGGCACTCCGTGCAGACTGGAGAGCGCGCGGCGTGCTGCTGCGACGTTCCGCTGCCCTGATACACATCGCTCATTGCCCACTACACCTGGGCTACCACCAAGAAGAGCTGTATGAAAGGCAGCTAATGAAGAATGAATAGTGAAGAATGTTTCTGTTGAGAAAGTCTCCTCGCATTGCACCTGCCGCAGTACTTGGTCACTCGCGCAGCTAATGTGATGCCGCAGCCCGTGGTTTCCTCTAGTAGCACCATCACCTGTCATCCACACAGGACGCCACAAAAGCTGTCATTGGGGCGTCAACTGAAATCATACGAGCTATTATTAATATGCAGTGCAGGGTATGGCAGTAGAGCTCTGACAAGAGTGAAATACAAAGAAGACGAAACCCAAATATTAGATCCAAAAATAAACTTCCCGCAGCTATAAAGCAGGGGCCAAGAACAGATTTACAAAAGAAATAGCACTCAAAGAAGAAAATGCCGCATGCTATCTCAAACCTTAGTCCATTTCTTGATAATTTACGTCTGTTTCCACATCGGCCGCCGGCTGCTGCTCTGTTATAGTGACACGCAGACATTATCAGTCATTTAAAAAATACTGTTAATATGTAATACGGAGGAATGTGGCCTTGGAAATGCGAGATGCTCTGTGGACAGCTGTTTTTAAATGACCGCGACGGAACTGCGGCAGGAGACGCGTTTTGTAGTCCTGAATTTAATCTCTTGTCCTAATCTAACCACAACCTCGTATTGTATGATGTATTCCAGAAATAATCTACGGCGGAACCAAACTCAGGATCGCTTTTTTCGCGTCTGTTAGAGCTAACCTCTACGAGCAACTCAAGACAGGAAAAGTTCAGTTTCAGCGCTAAATGTAAACAGCAATTTGTTCTATCATCGGTTACCTAAAACTATCCTCTCACTGGCTACACGAGCTTCAGCGTTAGCAATCGATGAGCAGTCCTTGTTGGCACTTGGTTGCACAATATAGACGACACAGGCAGACTCCTGACGAAAGAAAGAATGATAGGTAGAAAACTAAAGGCAAATAAAAAAGGGAATAGGGTCATGGAAATGTCTTGGCAATGAACGAGAAACAAAACAAAATTACATATGAACCAATTAACTGATTAAAAACGATAATAAAACTCTCTTGATCAAATTTAGGAATAAAAAATTAATATTTGTTGAGATTTGAACATCGATTTTCGGCAGGGCATGTTTATGTGCCAACCATTGCGCTACAGTACAACACTGGGCAAACACGTTGCACTTTTGTCTCTGAGCAGCCAGTCACAGTGACTAAGTGCATCCTTCAAAATCTTAGTTTCAGGCAATGTTGTGCGAAACTGATCTAACGTAAGCCGATCTGTGTGATCGTAACTGCATATCTGACACTGAACCGCTTCTTGTGCAGAAGTGGCGAGTAGCGTTTGGACGCATGAAACGGGTGTATTTCGTTAGCATCGTTACGTATGAGTGTTGTGACCGCCGCACCCACGATTTGGGATCCAAACACATCGAGAAGGAACGTCTGACAGGGAACTGGAAGTGATCTCACCAGCTGTTGTGGCAGTCTGGCAACGGCGAACGGTTCGGGCGTTACGTTGAGCGCTCTGATTGGAGGAAACCAGCCCCAGCGCGTCAACTGTCAACTATCAAGTAATTTTTATGAGGCTATACAGAACTGCAGGACTGCTACGGTCGCAGGTTCGAATCCTGCCTCGGGCATGGATGTGTGTGAAGTCCTTAGGTTAGTTAGGTTTAAGTAGTTCTAAGTTCTAGGGGACTGATGACCATAGAAGTTAAGTCCCATAGTGCTCTGAGCCATTTGTATTTTTTGAGGCTATAACAACTGGCATGAAAATATCATCTGCATACATGCCACTGTTCCACCATTTTACAATCTTACGGTATGCGTTGATCTAGGAATTTCGAATAACAAATTTTTAGTTTAACAGCTGCCATGCCACACTTGGGGCTATTTCCCTCATATAGTCGACAATTGATTACAGTGCGTGGTCTCTCAAATCACAGACTTCCTACGTTCCATATTACGTTTATTTGTTTATTCATCCACAAATATTTCGAGACCGGATAACGGGCCAACGTCATTCGGTGGCACACAAACACACACACACATACACACGCACATACTCTGTTACAGAAAATTAAACATAGGTTGTTACTCTTGTAGTTCAAGAAACTGTGAAAGTGTACCGCAGACCACAGTTTTGACCTTTTCCAGTAATAAAAGGAAAGCAAACTGAAATCGAATTGTGTACAGCAGCAATTACTCCACGATAACTTTGACGGAATTCTTTAGGTTCGGAGTACAACCACCAGAGGGCAGTGGACAAAGGGAAGTGATGTGATAAAGTACAACCAGATTGGTCTTTTTGTGGCATGACAAAAGTTGCGTCTCTGAAGTTGTCCCACCGAAAATTGGGAGTTGAAACACGCAACTAGAGTATGCCACTACCTGTGTCGTCATTCTCGTTGCGTGTGTAGCCGGCTTAACGTGCTGCAAAGCTGTTGGCAGGCAGCTGCAGTGTAAGTAGTGAAAATCGAACAACATTTGTGTCGTGTCTCTAGACAGACTGGTAACTGCTGTAGTGTGCATCTCAAAGTAATATTGGTGTAAGTGAGTGATGGGGGACGACGGGGGGTAATCGGCTGGTTGTTCATAAAACAGTCTCTGTGCTTGCTCCTTTGCTACTGCGAGCTTTCAGTAGGCTTCGAGCACCTGAGGCGAGTTTGGGAATGGTGAGACCGCCGCTTTTGTCTCTGCTGTAGGACGCCTCGCTATGCCTGAGCGCTTCCAGATGCGGGCCGGGAAGGTGGGACGCCTCGCCGCGGACGTCGACTCCTTCTGAGTCAGCCCTCCTCTCCCCCTACTACTCTCTACTCTCTCTCTCTCTCTCTCTGTCGTGCCTGACTCAAAAATAAGCAGCTGCGAGCGGAGCGGACCAACAAGGGGGTAAACACTTGGCACGACGCGGAGCGGCCAAGGGCGCCGGCTGTGTGGCTGCGCCAAGTGTCGCTCTCCACCTCTTCCCGCCTCTGAACAATCTCAGCCTGACCGGCGGTACCCTAGTCTTGCTCAACTGAGACGTCTACAGCTACACTTTGCGAACCACAGTGAAGTGCGTGGCACAGAGTACTTTCAAGTATTCCGTTACATTCGCGTATGCAGCACGGGAAGAATGACTGCTCGAGATGCCCTAGTGCGCGTCGCAATTAGTTCCATCTTGCCTTCGTGTTCTCTGCAGGAGACTCCCGTAGGGACTTGTTCGATATTGCTACACTCCTCGCTTACATTTAAACCTACACAGGGGATACACCTCGATTTGAATCGGCTCTGAGTATGTTGTACTGTAGAGCAAAACAAGGGACACAAATGGCCACGCGGCTGTTAAGGGGGGAGGCACCACAGGACATTTTAATTTTCGCTGTCTACACTTTTGCAAAGAAATTCATAAAACTTTGTCAGCATGACCAGAAAGAATTCAGAATTCACACTCATAGCAGTGGAAGTTCGAAAACATAACGAAATAATTTTTTTTGCCTGTGAAATTTCATAATTTTTTCCAGTTACTAATGGCTGCATTTGTTGCTATAGGTACACTTTGCTTCATAAGTAAGAGAGATTCTTCAACGAATTTTGCACAGCATAGAAACCGTACTTAAAGTTGTATAAAACTCTCGGATTTTTAAAATTTATTAAAAACTGTGGTAAAAATTGAGGTAATTAACTATAAAATTTGTGTTTTTTTCTAAACATGAAGTTTAAAATATAACAGCTCATTCGGTTTTTCATAAATTAAATAAATTCTAGATTTTCATACACCTGTAACTATGGTATATATGCTGTGCAAAATTTATCGGAGAATCTCACTAATTAATGAAGAAAAGTTTACCTATAGCAACAAATACTGCCATTAGCAAGTGAAAAAGATGATCAAATTTGACCCGTAAAAAAATTTGTTTCGCTATGTTTTCGAACTTCCACTTCAATGAGTGTGAATCCTGAATCCTTCCTGGTGATTCTCACAAAGTTTTATGAATTTATTTGTAAAAGTATAGACACTAGTTATTAAAATGTCCTGTGATGTCTCTCCCGCTACAAGTCGGCCCGTTTGACGTCCTACCCTCTTTAAGGGGATAAAACGTCCTCTTGAAAAAAGAATTGTGTTTAATATTTCTGTATGAATACCAATCAAACGTTAAGTATATAAAAAGTCAGATGAAAGTTCTATGATTTTTAATGTAATTTACTACGGTGTACCAGCATTTTAGAAATCACGTGTCATTCAGTAATTTTTTGGCCCCAACAACTCGGCGCTTCCTCATTTTTGTTCAAATGTACAATAATTTTATAACAACTGTGTGCAAACAATTTCAAATGCAACATAATGAAATAAAGGTTGAACACAAACAGTACACAAAATGTAAGAAGAAACACAAATGCAACACCAAATATTTTATGTTTCACAAAAGTAAAAGAAAACACACATAGAACTATATGTGTAGAATATATATTTAGATTAGATACTTGGAATATATTTGTCTGGGAAAGACTTATTAAACAACGCGACATTACGACTGTAATTGAAACAGACGCATATCGGTCGTGCTTACAGCCGTATGGAGACATATCTAGCTTATTTCTGACGAATATGTCTTTGAAATAGCACCTTACCATATATGACTGAATTTGGTAGTAACGCTGCTATACGTTTCGCTATTAGTCAAACGTGGGAACAAGAGATTTTTTTGAAAAAGCTAATTTTTCAGCAAATATGAGTACATTATTGTGACGTTCGATAGAAACCACTGCACATTTATTTCAAGGCCTTATCAAAAGTCAATCGAACGCGAAGTGTACGACTTGCGTAGGTCTGCTTGTTAGTACTGTATGTTGGAACTTTGTAAGTAAACTTACGCTCGATAGCTGGCGTCTGTCTGGGAGTGGCTGCAAATTGACAGCTTTCAGTTGTTACCGTGACAACTCCGCGAAACGAAAAAACCTCTGACCACTCGTGCTGCCCTTGTCTGTTTAAATTCCTGTATAATTTCAGTATTCCACGTTAGACGTCTCTGGTGTGGATTACACACATTACAGAAATATTCTACGATGGTTCACAAGAGCGTTTAGCAAGTTTTGTAAACTGAGTACATTTTTCCAGTTCCCTATCAGTGAGCCGATGTCTGTCATATGATTTACCTGCCACTGAGCCCATGTGCTAATTCGGTTCCTCGTCCCCACAGCCCTTGGGGGCTCGGCATTCGATTGCCGGATAACGGCCCGGCGACACTCGGGTCCTCAGCTGGAGGCTCAGTCCCCTGTCACGCTACGCTCTGGGCCTGCTCCAGTGACCACCGTGCATTGCGGCGGCGGAACGTTGCGTGTCACAGGGAACGGAGAGCTTGGCTTCACCGCATAGACTGCGAGGGTGGTACAAATCTCTACACAAAAAAATAAAAATAAAAAACTCAATCTCATGAGGTACATGGCTTTTGAGGTGAAACAGTTGCTAGTGAGCCACCTCTGGTGAACCTGCCGTATCTCAGTACCCAGGCACGCGTGGCTCTGTATGAGTGGACTCTTCTTTCTCTAGCTGTTCCTGGGACCTAAGTGGATCCTCTTAAATTCTCTTTTCCTCCTCCCAATGGAAAGGACTGGCCGCTTTAGGATGCTAACAAGCAATCTAATAAGAGGGCTCGGACACCTACCCTTCCATATGCGAGAGTAAAACAATACATAACAGTAAAGAGTAACAGAACACATGCTAGTAATCATGATGATTATGTTTTGGTTTGTAGGGCGCTCAACTGCGCGCTCATCGCCACCCTTACAATGTCCCAATTTTTCCACAGTCCAGTTCCTTTTTACATAGTACAGTCTAGCCACAGTAACAAATGATGATAATCATGATGATGAGCACAACACAAACACCCATTCCAAAGGCAGAGAAAATCTCCTACGTAGTCGTGAACCGAACCCAGGACCCCGTGATTCAGAGGCCACAATGGTAGCCACTAGACAACGAGCTGCGGACAGATAGTAACCCGTATGTGTTTTAGTAATAAAAAAGGAATGAATGAAGTTTCGAGAAAGTCTCGCCTTTCTACATCCAGAAGGGCTTAGAAGGAATTGCCAGGACTCTAAAATCTGTATAGCGGTTGCGAAAAGGCACGCTGTTGGTTGAAACCCACAGAGTGCTAAATTTTTAGGGGAATATGCCATCGACAAAGAGCTCCACAGCACCTTGAACTCCAGCAAAGGTATCATGTACGGATCTACTTGATAATACCTATCAAAGAAATGAAGAGTGTGTCGGCTCTGGAGGGCATTGTCGATGTTCGGAACATTACAAAAAGGATGGACGGAAACCTGGTGAAATCTGTCTCCTTCATCCTTACCTACAATGCCCCTAAATTACCAGATCACGTCAAGGCAGATTTTCTTCGATTAAATGTACGGCCGTATGTCCCAATCCGAATGCCAGTGTTTCGTTCCTACAGCCCTAGAGTGTAAAGGAGAAGCGATGTGTAACAACTGTGGTAAGGCTACTCAAGAAGGAGTTGGTTGCTTGACTCCTGCAAAATGTATCAACTACTCTGGATAACACCCTGTTTGGAGTAAGGACTGCAGAATCTTTCTAGAGGAACGAAAAGTACAGGAAACAAAAAGAAAAATAGAATTTTCAATGTGGTGAGACCAAAAGGCTCTACAACTCCATGCAGCCTCCCGTATTTGTACATTTGCTACATCTATCGCATCAATGCTTCAGAAGCCCATTCCAAAAGCTGATGGCTCTACACAAACGGTGGTGGAGAGTGTCAGCATGAACACCAGCATGTGCCAGTGCACTTGCAAGGCAACAAATGTTTCAGAGCGTGTAGACTCCCTAGAACAGCTAACAAATGTGCAGTGGCATCTCTAACGGTTGAGGCTGTTCAGAACCCCAGCACGGACATTACCAATCCTACTCCAGCACCAGCAAATCCCTCAAAACATTCAAAACGCTACTATAAAGCAACAACAGCAGGTAGAATCAAGAGGTAAACCGTCGGATCATGTCGACGTGATTCTAGCAGACTCTTCCCCAAGAAATGGTGGCGTGTGAGTTATCTGTGGGCTAATGATCTCCCGCTCGACTGAACCTACACCCGCTGTAATCTGTCAATGCTGGCACAGAGACAGGACGGAGGTACTACCCCCCAAGGTGACAGGACCCACACTTCAGTGGAACTTCCAGGGGTTCAGAACGCACGTGGAGTAACTTCGCCTACTACCTTAGGGTAGACCACTGTCTCCAGGGGACCAATTAATGGTACAACCCTGAGCTATGAGGCTATGTACTCCACAAAATTGACGACCTGAGTCGAGAGAGAGCTAGAAGTGGAGTAGGCATTTTCAGCAGCGCCGAGTACCACTCTTTGCATCTCTCTTACTGCGAATTTACCAGCAGTTGCCATATCAGTGCAAGCGCGTCGCCCGTTGACAAACGATCTTCTTACACAACTTACCCACCCCT
Organism: Schistocerca gregaria; assembly: GCF_023897955.1. Lineage (NCBI taxonomy): Eukaryota > Metazoa > Arthropoda > Insecta > Orthoptera > Acrididae > Schistocerca > Schistocerca gregaria. The sequence goes on from NC_064927.1 coordinate 53,662,382, forward strand.
TCATGTAGGTTCGAATCCTGCCTCGGGCATGAATGTCTGTGATGTCCTTAGGTTAGTTAGGTATAAGTAGTTCTAAGTTCTAGGTAACTGATGAACTCAGAAGTTAAGTCCCATAGTGCTCAGAGCCATTTGAACCATTTTGAACCCTTCATGTAATTTGGGGCTGTGCATCTATCTGTACCAGGAATAGAACTACTGAGAGGCTTCTCGTGTCACCGTGTGTGAATGTGCTACATACAGGCTAGAGCATACACTTCTGCACTGCAGCAGAGTCGTTCCCTGCCATCGATCTCTTGCCCTTGCTCGCATGGATCAATGGGAAGTGGTCGACGAATTGCACGGAACTTCTCGAACTGGAGTCACCTCCCAAATAAAGTAGAACCCGAAAGAAAATTACCGCAATGGGTGCTCAGTAGAGCACGTTGGACGCTCTGCAGGCAGCTAGCCCAGTTTGAACATCATGTCAATGTTGAGGAGTGGGAGGATCATATTATCAAAATGATCCACCGCACCGCTGCTGCATCCATTCCACAGTTCAAGTGACAGTTGAAGTTGCCGCCTGTCGCTTGGTGTAGTGACGAATGCTGCTCTGCAATCAGGGCCAAGCGTGCAGCTCTGCGTAGGTTCACGTTTCAGTCATCTGCAGAGAATCTTGCAGCCTGCCAGGTGGCGAGGGCGAAATATCGGATTATTCGAGAGAGTAAGAAGATGTCGTAGCAACAGTTTCTGAACACCGTTAATCGTTCCGCAAAGAGCTCTGTTGTATGGGATGGGAAACCAACAGGAGAATTTCTAGCTGAGAAGGGACATACATGTCCATGACTCATGCAGCGGAGAATAGCACTCTACAAACAATTATACGAGACATTGTGCAGACGATGGCGGCCAATTTTGGCATAGTTACTTCAATCGTCAGTCGTGATCCAGGTTTCCAGTGCCATAGAGCGGTTGTTGAGAGGAGCAATTTGGGCTTCCGGTCCACCTCTGATGAAGATTACAACTGCGAATTTTCCATGTGGGAGCTCGATTCTGCATTGTCTGTGGCTCGTGACACATCACCAGGTCACTGCAGAATCCATTAAAATATACTGTGGCACCTCGAGATACGAAACAAAGATATTCTCCTCGCACTTTTGAATTGCATTTTGGCGTCAGGTGACTTTAGCGACAAGTTGAGTGAGACAATTTTAATTCCTGTTTTAAACCCTGGGACAGACCATACATGCCCGAGTAATTAGTGTAGTGTTGCCTCACCAGCTGTGTGGGAAGGACCTTGGAGCGGATGGTCAACCACCGCCTTGTCTGAATCTTAGAATCCAGGAAACTTCTTAGTCAGTTTCAGTGAAAGTTCAGAAGGTACCACTCCACCTATGATAACCTGACATTCCGGGAGGCGACCATACAGCAGGCTTTCCTGCGCGGGCATTACCTTCTAGGCATCAGGGAGGCCTACGGTACTGCTTGGAGGCATGTTATCCTCGTGCAGGTTCACGAATGGGGTTTTCGTGGTTGCCTTCACTTTTTTATTCGCTCCTTGTTCTTGACACGGTATTTTCGATCCTTGTCGGTGACGTCCTGTCTGACTGCTTCGAGCGGGAGAACAGTGTCCCTCAAGATAGTATTTTAAGTGTAATCGTCTTTGCCATAGCTATTAATAGCATTTTGTCAGTAGTAGCAACTCCTGTCCAGTAATCTTCATTTTCTCTGTGTTTTACTCTTCTTCAAGCCTTGCGACGATAACACATCAGAACAACTATATCTTTGACGTTAGGAGGAATGGGCACAGAAGAGTGGTTTTAAGTTTTCAGCCTAGAAGTCTGTGTGCGTTCTTTCGAACCGTTCTCTTTCCATTTTAATCTTTCCTGAGTTAAGGATGAGCGACACCGTTCTTAATTTTAAAGACGCAGTAATATTTCTGGGCCTCATATTTGACTGTAAATATACAAGGTTGCTCAACCGTGGATTTAGTTTCCAAGAATATTCTTAAAATTTTATTTTATTTACTAGCGATTCATCAAGAAGATTTACACGTTTAATCACACTACGTAAGAGTGGAAGTAGTTGCCAGGAAGTAACTGATGAAAACATAATCAAATTTCTCTTAACAAATGGGAATTTATTCACTTTAAGGGTGCCTAAAGCCTTTTTTGAAAGAAACAGATTTAAAATTATAATCAGAAAGCACCCTCTAAATATCAAGTTACAATTTATTCAGAGGCAGAAAGAAACAAATTTTTGAGTGTATGAGCTTTCGGGCTGAGAGCCTTGCTGCTCCCTTTTGGCACGGCCGTATATACGACCGCTCACAACAGCCTCTGAAAGACTACACTGGTGCAAATCTGCAACTCACCAGATTACTTTAAACTAAAAGTTTTAGCAATTGACACAAGCACACAAACTATGCACTCCGTAGGGTGTAAATGGTACAAAACACTAACTAAATATTAACTTTGATACCGAAGGTGCAACTGGCTTTTAACTTCCAAGAAAAGTTTTACGGTAGAATGGTGGCAACTTTATATACTAAAATGACCATTTAAATAAAAGCCCATAAAATGCAATGTTATATAAAATTATACAAGGTTGGCCAAACAAGTTAACATGCTCTACAGTACACGGACACATCCTCTCAAGATGACAGGCAAGATTAAAACATATTTCGGGAATTAGGCCGTTACACTCCGAGCAATAAATTCTTTACCACACCAGATCCGACAAACATGACAGAGGCAGATCCGAACAACAGAGAGACACTGAATGCCTAACAAATGCGGACGAGAGACAGACGAGCAGGCTGCGGACGAGAGACTGACCATGAAAAGAAGCAAACCACACAACATATCACCAATCACTTAATTTCTAATAAACTGCAATTTCTGGAGAAGACCTGGCGCAGCCCCCCCCCCCCTCCCCCAAATCGCTCTTCCGAACCGTCCGCTGACAGCCGCTTCAACGGACTCAGGAAGGCGCGCCGAGCTCCCGTCTTTCCTGGTCCGCACCAACCGACCGACTGCCCGCTGCTCCGTCTGCGACTGCTGCTCCGTCGCGACTGCGCTGCTGGTGCGTCTCCCATTCATTTCCAGACTCACGACAGCGGAAATACTGACTTGGACCCAACCATGCAGAGGAAACGCCCACTGGAAAAACGACATCCCTGCACCAGGAAAGGACCAAGCCAAGCTCCACAAGACGGTAACTGAAGGGGCCCAGAAGCGCTCGGAGAATCAGCTACACCACGGCGTCGCAGTTTGCACCGGCCACACTAATGTCGTGGGTTGATTTCTGTTGCTCTCGTGTCGACCGCTAAGTCACTACCCCTCCCTATACGGCGCGGCCCACTGGACTCACGTGGCGACCTCACATGCGCCGACGCTCAAGACGGAGAAGTCATCTTTTGTCTCAGTGCGCGACCGACCAACAGATAGATCCAACCACCAATGACCATTGCCTGAGCAGACTCGAGCAGACTCGCGGCCTAACGTGCAGACTCAGATGCAGGAAGTAATCCCCGACCGGGCGACCACTCGCTGTGTTCTCATACTGGCGGAGTGGAAAGACTCATTTATCCAGCTCTAAAGGGTTGATCCGAACGAAAGGCATACTAGCACTACGGACGACAGACAGACACTAACTGCCTAACAAATGCGGACGAGAGGCCGACCGCTGACTGACCCCAGACTGACCCGACTGACTGGCGAGCTCATAGCGCCCCTTAAAAGCACGTGAACAGGCAACCTTTCCCCTTTCCCACCAGAGGGAGACACCAAGCTGCGATTGCCAGAGCGGCGCCACCGCCAGAAACGGAGGGCGACTGCTTTACACTACGCTCTGCGGCGCGCTTTTCAAAACAGCAATTTTTACCACGGCTCAGTTACCGCAACTTGAGGATCTGAAAAAATGGTACCGTAAGGCTCTAAGTACTATAAAATGTCTTCGCCACAGCACATGGGGAGCAGACAGGACTTGTCTTCTCCGGTTTCACAGAGCATTTGTGCCATCTCGGCTAGATTATGGGTGAAAGATGTACGAGTCTGCGAGACCCTTTTATTGAAAGATGTTGGATGTGGCGCACCATAGGCTATAGGACGTTCAAAACTAGCCCCACACCAGACCTCTACGCAGAGTTTGGTAAGCCGCCACTTCCCATGAGGCGACGGCTTGTTGCAGTGCACCAGGCATATAAAACACTGTAAACGCCACACACACCCGCATATCATACTGTTGGAAAGGCTTTTTGTAACTGGGAACGGACAAGTAGGTCCTATGGGATTCACACACAGGATTGGCTTTCAGAGATCTGTGTGGCCGTTCTTAATGTTTTACATCACCATTGGTGCAGATTTCCACCTTGGTTCCCCCGGATACCCAGACTTATTTTAGACTTGACTAATTTTAGGAAAGATAATATGCCAGATATTACATTTCAGCCTTTGTTTCTAGCATTTTAGATACACATGGCGGTTTTCACAGTAATATACACTTATGGCTGCAAAGAAGTAAATTCCCTCGGCTCCCTGTCGTATTCCCTGAACATGTCACCAGGATTCGCCTTCGTAACGAGTATACCGTTTTCTCTGTGGAGCTCCATGCGATCTTGAAGGCACTGGAGCAGATGCTGCGTATTAAGGGCAAACAGTTTCTCATCTGCTCAACTTCCCTTAGTACCTTACAATTATTCCAGAATCTTAATCCAACTGAGTTGGCCCAACTGATATACACTGAAGAGCCAAGGAAACAGGTACACGTGCCTAATATGGTGTAGACCCCCGAGAACCACGCAGAAGTGCCGAAACAAGACGTGACACAGATTCGACTAATGTCTGAAGTAGTGCTGAACGAAACTGACTCCATGGATCCTGCAGGGCTGTCCATAAATCCTTAAGAGTACAAGGGCGTGATGATGTCTTCTGAACAGCACATTGCAAGGCATCCCAGTTATGATCAGTAATGTTCATCTCTTACGTATGTTTCAGCTATCAGAATCGTATCTAGATGTATCAAGGGTCACATATCACTCCAACTGCACACGCCCTACGCTATTACAGAGACTCCATCAGCTTGAACAGTCCCCTGCTGACATGCAGGGTTCTTGGATACATGAGGTTGCCTCCTTACCTGTCCACGTCCATCCGCTCGATACAATTTAAAATGAGACTCGGCATACCAGGCTACATGTCTCCAGTCATCAACAGTCCCCATGTCGGTGGTGACGAGTGCAGGCGAGGCGTAAAGCATTGTGTCATGCATTCATCAAATGTAGACGACTGAGCCTTCAGGTCGACATTGAAATCTGCAACAATTTGTGGAATGATTGCACTTACGTCACGTTGAACGATTCTCTCCAGTCGTTGTTGGTTCCGTTCTTGCAGGATCTTTTCCCGGAAGCAGCGCTGTCGGAGATTACAACCTTTACCGGATTCCTGATCGTCGTAAGATAAAATCTCCACTTCTTCGCTACCTTGGAGATGCTGTTTGCCATCGATCGTGCACTGACAATAACACCACATTCAAACTCATTTCAATCTTGATAACTTGCCATTTTAGCAGCAGCAACCCATCTAACAACTGCGTCACACACTTGTTGTTTTGTATAGGCGTTACCGACCGCAGCGACGTATTTCGCCTCTTTAGAAAAAATGGTTCAAATGGCTCTGAGTACTATAGGACTTAACATCTGTGGTCATCAGTCCCCTAGAACTTAGAACTACTTGAACCTAACTAATCTACGGACATCACACACATCCATGCCCGAGGCAGGATTCGAACCTGCGACCGTAGCGGCCACGCAGTTGCAGACTTAAGCGCCTAGAACCGCACGGCCACACCGGCCGGCGCCTGTTTAGATATCTCTGTATTTGAATACACATGCCTATACTAGTTTTTTGGCGCTTAAATATATGAACAACTACACTTGCTCCAACGACAGAAGAAGCAGGTATCATTCTGCTGGGTGTCAGGTTATGGATGGATACAGGGAAACGCACAGGCGTATTGGGTTGCCAGGAAGGCCTTCAGAGCACAAGCTGTGGCACAATGTTCTGTTCCTCTACAGGCTGTCGTTTCTGCACTACACAAGAACGTCACGCAATTGTGGGATGAGGAATGGCTGGCAGTAACAGACAATAAGCTGCGGTTGGCAGAGTCCATTATCTGTCCGTGGCGTTACTCCTGCAAGTTGCTCAGACGGGATAAAATGACTCTGACAGCTGTTCGAATTGGGTACTGCCCTCTTACACATGGCATTTTAGTGCAGCGAAAGGATGCCCCGTTTTGTGGTGCTTGTATCTTGAAAATCTCTATACGCCATATTTTAACGAGTGCATTTTATACCATGATGCGACGCCAGAAGCAAATATTGATGGGCATATGCGCTCTGTTTTAGCTGTTGATGAGACGAATGTGACTAAGGTATTAAAGTTTTGCGATGCATCTGGACTCTGGCCTAAGCTTTAAGGCTGGATGTTTTAGCGTGTTGCCGAATGGCTGGCTCCTCCTTTTCCATTCTTGAGGTCAGCCAGCCACATCCACCTGCTATATTGTTTTAGTTTGTTGTACCACTTTCTTCCTGTTTATTTAATGTTTTAATGTTGGCGTGATGCTTCGTTCCGTGCTTCCGTGGGTACATACGCAGTTCTCCAACTTTTGTTTCCTTTATTTTCCGTGCTGCTTTACGCTCCTATTTAGTATATTTTACCGCCACGCCTTACGCTGGCCGGCGGCGGTGGTCTCGCGGTTCTAGGCGCGCAGTCCGGAACCGTGCGACGGCAACGGTCGCAGGTTCGAATCCTGCCTCGGGCATGGATGTGTGTGATGTCAGGTTAGTTAGGTTTAAGTAGTCCTACGTTCTAGGGGGCTAATGACCAAAGCAGTTGAGTCCCATAGTGCTCAGAGCTATTTGAACCATTTGAACCTTACGCTATTTTCGCGAAGCCGCTGAAGATCTTTCTGTCGTGTGTCCATACCAACATATCCATCCATCCATCCATCCATTCATCCATCCATCCATCCATCCATCCATTCATCCATCCTCCCCACAAAAAGCTACACCTATGCACTTTATGTAATTTAAAGGTGGAGTGGGAGAAAGGAAATGAAAGACAATGAGCTAATGATCTACATCTACATCTATGCACTTGGATTAACCACTGCGCCATCCGGGTGCAGTGCTTACCGCAGTTACGTGGACTGTGTAGGCACGCCTCTCAGCCACGTTCCACTCAGCGCCACCTGTCTGCAGTGCGGGTCCTTGACCTAGATGCTCACTAGTTTCATATTCCCGCTGGAGGTCGAATGTATTGTACAGTAGCACTCAACGTGGATTCACTGTGCATCCAGGCTTCGTGTGTGTTCTTTCGGACAAGCTCGAAACAAACACGCTTTCATATAACGTTTGCATTTGTATGGGTTGAAAGCATGTTGTTGTGGCTCGTTGACACAATATTTGAAACAAGGTAGCAAGTTACCGACTTCTGTACCAATCTGAAACGTTATTGAGACTACTTGAATTATTGTGCACCTTTTTTTGAGATAGAACCTCACTACAGACAACTGCGTTACCTACAAAGCCTCTTATTTTATATTACTCTTGTCTACAAAGCCATTAGCAAAACATGTAAAACAAGGGTTCTTTTGCTTCTGGAACGCCCGGGGTTACTTCCACTCTGTAGTATACCCCCACTTAAACTAACTTAAATCTACTGAGCTCAGATATATAAACTAGAGAACGAGGCAATGCAGCGCACAAAACAACTAACACAAACATCAACGACAAAAAATGCAAATTGGCATAGCAAGCATCAGTATATCTAAATTAGTAAAGAAAATGCAAGATAACAACTAATATGAGCAATATGCAGCAAACAAGAAAAATAAATCAGTAGTAAATCTGGCTTATCAGAGTACCACAAGGTAAAAGTCAATAGGACAATGCCTGACAGGCAGCAGCATCAAATCCAATATCTTATACCTAAACATGAGAAACCAGAAACAGAAAAAAATATTACAGGAAAGACATCATTGTCTGTTCACATCTTTATGCCTATGTCACAGATCAACACGACAGTGGTGCACCATAATAACTTATTCTACCAAAAAAATTACCAAGTCCTTGCAAAGAATATTATGTATGCAATTTCAGTTACTAGTCACTTCTTCCTGTGCCTGTTGTATGAAATTCGTGTTACAAGCCACTTCTGCTTCTTATGCTTCTTTCCTTTCCTACTGCTCCTTTTTTAAGAACGTAGATCATAAAATTATTATCTAATGGATATGTTAACAGGCAGTATTTACATTAGCAAATGCATTAAATTTTTATTTTATAAAGCAAATGCTACAGCTGTCCTAGAAAACAAATGTCAAATAAAATAAGCAAAAATGTACAATCAAGGCATAAAAATACCTTTTACCAGCCATATGGCATTTCATAAATGAGTAAAAGAATTTTCTCAACTTTCATGGAAAGACACCAGTCATAATCAGGTGTGTAGACATAAGAATATTTCTCATCACTTGATAAGCATTTCAGTAAGTAGCGCCAAGTACGAGCTCCAAAGTATAATCATATCTTTCCAAGTAGAAAAGTGTCATGTTGTGGTGCATTCTACAAAGAAACGTCAATATTGAGGTCAAAGGCCTCTCTTTTCTGCAGCTACGTGAGTGCTTGCGGGAGTGCGGCAAGCTTCAAAGTTGCTGAAGCGGCACGAGGAAAGTTGAAAGTCCATACAACAATAGGTATATTTGAAAGCGGCTGGCATGCAGGAGGGTGCAGCAAAGCATTCCATCTAGGTCTCATACACTTTTTACCGAAATATTTATGAGAGCAGTTTGAGCTACAAGAACGGTTTCCATACAAAATAAAAAAAAAGTCCCAGGTTGAATGTTACAGGAGAAGTATGTAGAAACAAAATCTTACTATAACAGTGTCCAAGACTTTCCGTCGGCATTGTGGTACTCACATTCACATATATACTCACCCTTCATAACTCTTAAAGTATGTTCGATTCTTGGTTTCCAACATTGTTGCACAAACCAGAGTCCCTAACCCCTAGCCGTATTACACAAATGTGTATTCATCAATACTGCTTCAATACTTAACCATAATGAACATGTGGCATAATCACATTCCTCATATAGCATCATCTTATTGGTCATAAACATATCTCAACGTCATAAGACTCATCAAATCTCAATGAACATGTGGCATAATCACATTCCTCATATAGCATCATCTTATTGATCATAAACATATCTCAACGTCATAAGACTCATCAAATCTCAAAATCGTCATATCTTCAATATTCTCAAAACATCTAAAAATGCTCTTAGCTCGTTTCAGTAATGTCATCTACCTTAAACGTACTTCAAAAATAATGTCTCACTGTAACACAACGGTTCCAAAAATATATGTGATCATTTCACAAAATGCAGACAAGGTACAATTTCATAAATGTAAGGTAATCCAGCGGCGTAATTTCCTAGACATGTATCAGTGATGTAGTAAAAGAAATGTTTATCTCTCTCAGTTAAATTATCAGGTAGCTGTGTAATTCAGTGTTAGAGATATATGGTACTGATATGTAAAACTGTTTAAGCAAATATCAAATTAGGTAGGGCTCCTTGCGCTTACCACATGCATGGTACACAAAGTAGGCGTAGCCCCATGAGGGCTAATGTAATTATACCCTCAGATGTTACAGATTAAACTACAGCATGAAATTTATCACCGAAAACGTTCTCTGTATCATAGTAGTTCAGAAAATACTCCTAAAAGTGTTCAAATTACAAAAGCTAATCACTCAAAAATACGGCCCATGTAACGCTAAACTGTGCTTCTAGCTGTAAGATAATTTCTGTCATTGCTTAACGGTAAAAATGTACCAAGTGTCGTTCATAAGCAAAATTCTCCTAAAATCAATGTACTTACCTTCCTCATATACAAAAGTAAAGTACTATGTGTATTGATGTTGTAGTTATTACGTTCATTGCTATGACCTTGAAACTACTGTACTGTAACACAGGGTTTCCCAACCTTTTCAGCTGGCGGACCCCTGCTTCAGCCGAAAATCCATGGCGGAAACCTAGTCTGTCAAGAGCACAGTAACTTTAAATTTCAGAGCGAAACCTTCTGAAAGCTTCTTAATGCAAGAGCCATGTTCCCAATGACTCCCCCCCATCCGAAGTATCAATAGTCTTTGGTTTAGAGATGAATGAAAACAACTTGAGATTAACGATAAAATTTGAATTCCCACTGTATCCAGACACTTACTAGTGGATTTACTCACTTTGTTCAAAACACTATAGCCTGATTAAAATTACTTGGTAATTGAAATTTCACACTATGGAGCTGTCTTCCTCCAAGAGCAATCAACGTCACGTCCAAACTGTTCGCTGTTGACAAGGTGCCGCTTATGGTCTGTTCACTTCCACTATTTGCCTACTGTTGTGTAACGAGAATGCATATTTCGTAACAGTCGTGTGTGTGTGTGTGTGTGTGTGTGTGTGTGTGTGTGTGTGTGTGTGTGCTTGTGTGTGTGTGTGGTTTTTCGCGAAATCCGAAGAAAGATGTTCAAATGTACGTAAAGTCTTCCTTTGGTCGTCCTCCCTCCTCATTCATTTCAAGTAGAAACTTCCCCTGGTGTGAAGGCGATGGAGAAACTGCACCCTTCTTCAATGATCCTGCATTCAGACACCGATCCATTATGGCAGTATGGCACTGACAGAGGAAGTTTAACATTTAATGATACCTGGGACCGCATACGTCCCAGCGAGCGCTGTGATTCGTCGACAAAACTCGCTCTGCGCATGCGTAAAACGTTTCAGCGCATCTAGCGCCGTGAGTCGGGATACAAAAGACCCCCGTATTGTTGCGAAACAGTCGATCAGAGAAGCCGCATTCTCCGGCACTAAACAGTGTATACGTTCTCACTTAGGACCCACAAAGGCTGCTTGGGGATACGACCTGAAGGAAAAGTACACATGTTCTTCACACGAAAAAAAATGGTGATGAATTTGATTTTCACATTTTTATTCAATAATTTTAGTCATTACTTTAGACGACTTGGTGAAAGGTGGCCGCGTACCCCCTAGTAAGAGCCAGCGGACCCCTAAGGGGTAGACATGAAACCGATTCAGCATAGAAGCGATAATGAAAATTGTTTCACTCATAAGTAACATCATAGTATAATCGTGTACCTGTCAAACAAACTATATACTTTGTCGTCTGTGACCTCGCAGAAAGTACTTTAACTACAAAATGTCTTTTCAAATAAACCAAAATGTTGCAGTAAAACCTCATTAACAGAATATGTTCCAAGACTGAGGACTTTATGGTCGTGAAGTAATCGTGCAACGGTCAAACAAAGTGTACACACCATGAGACTGTGTCGTCTGTTCCCTGTGAAGGTGGACTTGTCAAATTACTGTCTTAATATGTTTCATAGGTTCTTCGCTGCATGCGAAAATGACAAAGTGTAATAGTAAGATAAAGTGAAATGTTTAATGGCAAAGACTAAGTTTCTCAATAATCGTTTTACATAAGAAATGTGGTATAATCTTCTGTCATATTTTCTTGTACTTTAATGACCAATTAGGAGGAAAGCAATAAGAAAATTGATGAAGCCAAGCCTGTGAGTGTATATCATTACTAGAATTCTTGAATGTTCTGAATTTACGCATTGTGATGAAGAACTCAGAGTGCAAGTCATTGTGACGCCGAGTAGCAAATCGGTCATTGTTACGTCGCGTCGGTGGTTCCATCTCAAGATTCGCTGGACCTCGCCAAATACTTTCAAAATCTCCAAAATGCCCTATGTTAATACTTTGTAAATTTTCGGTATTTCTAAACCCCTTTCCTCGTGTCGGAAAGCGAGTCTGGAGTGTGCAGTTCTTGTATCACGTGTGATCTTTTACTTCCCGCATTTCTCTTTTGTGCCGTGTATTAATTTGATTCTGATTTTGATTAAAGTTCCTAATTTCTTCATACTCCTCTGTATAAGTAAGGGCCACCGGTCTTGTATCATTCAGATCGTCATCTACCTTCGTAGATAAATTTGTTAACTGATCCAAAAATTCGATTATTTTTTCCGATAATATGTTAATTTCCTCAGTGTGTTTTTCTGAACCAAATTTTAGAGTATCTACTGTCTGCATTAAGTTTTTTTGATCCATTACACGTTTCGTTACCATATCGGTAGATGCAACTGAGTCAGTTTTGGCCTGCAAGGAGTCGTGATTTTCGTCAACAATAATCTACAGTCCTCTTATCTCAGCTTCATGATTGTGTAATGTGTCTTTGAGTCGCGAAAAGACTTGCAGAAAATGTTCAAAATTTGTGTTTTTACATCTTCAGGAACCTTTTTAATGTTTCGATTCGATTTCGGATGCGTCAGCAGTTAAATCTTTACGTGTTTGTTCAACTAGTTTTTCAGTTGTGTTAAATTTTTGAGCCATTGTCCCATTTGATAAGCTTTTTGAATTAATATCAGTAACAATGCATGAGACTGAAACACGTCCCAATGCGCTTTTCGGCAATGCATTCACACGGGAAATACTCATATTCCGAAAAACAGAAAGTGTGTCTTGAGTAAATTGAAAAACGGGTAATGACACAAAACCTAAATCTGTTGAATTTGCAAGATTTCTTTATGTTATTCCTTATTCCTGAGGCGAATAGTTACTGATCGATCGATCGACAATACTTCTCTGTTCACTGATTGTTTCAATTTCTACACCGTTATTTACTGCCTCATCTCGCCCCTATGCACATTTATCAAATTACTGTCTTGAATGTTTATCACTTCGTTACAAGGTGATAGTAAACCGCTAATCTCACTTTCACTGTAATTTCTCAATTTGCTTTCAGCATAACATTTGCTTTCAGCATCTACATATACATGGATACTCTGTATATCACATTTAACTGCCTGGCAGAAGGTTCATCGAACCACCTTCGCAATTCTCTATTATTCCAATCTCCTGTAGCGTGCCTATATCTTTACGTACGAACTCTGATTTCCCTTATTTTATCTTGGTGATCGTTCCTCGCTCTGTATGTAATAGTCAACAAAATATTTTCGTATTCGGAGGAGAAAGTTGGTGATTGGAATCTCGTGAGAAGATTCCGTCACAACGAAAAACGCCTTTCTTCTAATGATGTCCATACCAAATCCTGTATCATTTCTGTGACATTCTCTCCCATATTTCGTGATAATACAAAACGTGCTGCCTTTCTCTGAACTTTTTCGATTTACTCCGTCAGTCCCATCTGGTAAGGATCCCACTCCACGCAGCAGTACTCTAAAAGAGGACGGACAAGCGTAGTGTAGGCAGTCTCCTTAGTAGGTCTGTTACATTTTCTAAGTGTCCTGCCAATAAAACGCAGTGTTTGGTTAACCTTCCCCACAACATTTTCTATGTTGTAAGTTGTTCTTAAATGTGATACCTAGGTATTTAGTTGAATTTACGGCTTTTAGATTAGACTGACTTATCGTGTAACCGAAGTTCAGCGAGTTCCTTTTAGCACTCATGTGGATGACCTCACACTTTTAGTTATTTAGGGTCAACTGCCACTTTTCGCACCATTCAGATAGCTTTCCTAAATCGTTTTGCATTTTGCTCCGATCTTCTGCTGACTTTATTAGTCGATAAACGACTGCGTCATCTGCAAACAACTAAAGACGGCTGCTCACATTGTCTCCCAAATAGTTTATATAAATAAGGAACAGAAAAGAACCTATAACACTACCTTGGGGAACGCTAGAAATCACTTCTGTTTTACTCGATGACTTTCCCTCAATTACTACGAACTGTGACCTCTCTGACAGGAAGTCACAAATACAGTCACATAACAGACGGTATTCCACAAGCACGCGATTTCACTACAAGCCGCTTGTGTGGTACAGTGTCAAAAGCCTTCTGGAAACACTGAAATAATGAATCGATAAGAAATCCCTTGTCAATAGCACTCAGCACTTCATTTGAATAAAGAGCTAGTTGTGTATCACAAGAACGATGTTTTCTGAACCCATGTTGACTGTGTGTTCAAAACAATGGTTCAAATGGCCCTGAGCACTATGGGACTTAACATCTGTGGTCATCAGCCCCTAGAACGTAGTACTACTTGAACCTAACTAACCTAAGAACATCACACACATCCATGCCCGAGGTAGGATTCGAACCTGCCACCGTAGCGGTCACGCGGTTCCAGACTGAAGCGCCCAGAACCACACGGCCACGTCGGCCGGTGACTGTGTGTCAGTAGACCGTTTTCTTCGAGGTAATTCATTACGTTAGAACACAATATATGTCTAAAATCCTGCTTCATATCGACGTTAACGATATGGGCCTGTAATTTAGTGGTTTACTCGTGCTACTTCTTGAATATTGATGTGACCTGTGCAACTTTCCAGTCTTTGGGTACCGATTTTTCGTCCAGGGAACGGTTGAATATGATTGTTAAGTATGAAGCTAATGCATCAGCGTACTCCGAAAGGAACCTAATTGGTATCCAGCCTGGACCAGAAGACTTGCTTTTGTTAAGTTATTTAAGTTGCTACAATACTCTGAGAATATTTGCTTTGACGTTACTCATGTTGGCAGCTGTTCTCGATTCGAATTCTGGAATATTTACTTCGTCTTCTTTTGTGGAGGGATTTCGGAAGGCTGTGTTTAGTAACTTTACCTTGTCAGCACTGTCTTCGATAGTATTGCTGTTGTGCAGAGAAGGCATTAATGTTTCTTGAAGCTAACATACTCCACACACAACCAGAATCTCTTTGGATTTTCTGCCAGGTTTCGAGACAAAGTTTCGTTGTGGAAACTGTTATAGGCATTTCGCATTGATGTCCGCCCTAAATTTCGATTTTCTGTAGAAGATCACCAATCTTGGGGATTTAGCGTCTGGTTAAATTTGTCATGTTTGTTTCGTTGTTTTTGCAACAGAGCTCTAACTCGTTTTGTGTACCAAGGAGGATCAGCTCCGTCGTCTGTTCAGTCTGTTAATTTATTTGGTGTAAATATCTCAATTACTGCCGATACTATTTCCGTGAACGTAAGCCACATCTGGTCTACACTTATATCATTAGTTTGGAATGAGTGGAGATTGTCTCTGAGGAAGGCGTCAAGTGAATTGTTTTCTGCTTTTTTGAATAAGTATATTTTTCGCTTATTTTCCGAGGATTTGGGGATTACAATATTCAGTCTGGATACAACAGCCTTGTGTGCAAAAATCCCTGAATCAGTTTTTATAATCGTTGTTAACTCAGGATTATTTGTTGCTAAGAGGTCAAGTGTTTTTTCACAACCGTTTACTATTCGCGTGGGCTTATGAACTAACTGCTCGAAATTATTTTCAGAGAATGCGTTTAGCACAGTTTCGGATGATATTTTATGCGTGCCTCCGGGATTAAACATGAATTTTCACCAACATATCTAGGGTAAATTGAAGTTACCAGCAAATATAGCTGGCCGGTGTGGCCGAGCAGTTCTAAGCGCTTCAGTCTGGAACCGCTCGACCGCTACGGTCGTAGGTTCGAATCTTGCCTCGGGCATGGATGTGTGTGATGTCCGTCCTTAGGTTAGTTAGGTTTAAGTAGTTCTAAGCTCTAGGGGACTGATGACATCAGATGTTAGTCCCAAAGTGCTCAGAGCCGTTTGAATCAACTACACTCCTGGAAATGGAAAAAAGAACACATTGACACCGGTGTGTCAGACCCACCATACTTGCTCCGGACACTGCGAGAGGGCTGTACAAGCAATGATCACACGCACGGCACAGCGGACACACCAGGAACCGCGGTGTTGGCCGTCGAATGGCGCTAGCTGCGCAGCATTGATGCACCGCCGCCGTCAGTGTCAGCCAGTTTGCCGTGGCATACGGAGCTCCATCGCAGTCATTAACACTGCTAGCATGCCGCGACAGCGTGGACGTGAACCGTATGTGCAGTTGACGGACTTTGAGCGAGGGCGTATAGTGGGCATGCGGGAGGCCGGGTGGACGTACTGCCGAATTGCTCAACACGTGGGGCGTGAGGTCTCCACAGTACATCGATGTTGTCGCCAGTGGTCGGCGGAAGGTGCACGTGCCCGTCGACCTGGGACCGGACCGCAGCGACGCACGGATGCACGCCAAGACCGTAGGATCCTACGCAGTGCCGTAGGGGACCGCACCACCACTTCCCAGCAAATTAGGGACACTGTTGTTCCTGGGGTATCGGCGAGGACCATTCGCAACCGTCTCCATGAAGCTGGGCTACGGTCCTGCACACCGTTAGGCCGTCTTTCGATCACGCCCCAACATCGTGCAGCCCACCTCCAGTGGTATCGCGACAGGCGTGAATCGAGGGACGAATGGAGACGTGTCGTCTTCAGCGATGAGAGTCGCTTCTGCCTTGGTGCCAATGATGGTCGTATGCGTGTTTGGCGCCGTGCAGGTGAGCGCCACAATCAGGACTGCATACGACCGAGGCACACAGAACCAACACCCGGCATCATGGTGTGGGGAGCGATCTCCTACACTGGCCGTACACCTCTGGTGATCGTCGAGGGGACACTGAATATTGTACGGTACATCCAAACCATCATCGAACCCATCGTTCTACCATTCCTAGACCGGCAAGGGAACTTTCTGTTCCAACAGGACAATGCACGTCCGCTTATATCCCGTGCCACCCAACGTGCTCTAGAAGGCGTAAGTCAACTACCCTGGCCAGCAAGATCTCCGGATCTGTCCCCCATTGAGCATGTTTGGGACTGGATGAAGCGTCGTCTCACGCTGTCTGCACGTCTAGCACGAACGCTGGTCCAACTGAGGCGCCAGGTGGAAATGGCATGGCAAGCCGTTCCACAGGACTACATCCATCATCTCTACAATCGTCTCCATGGGAGAATAGCAGCCAGCATTCCTGCGAAAGGTGGATATACACTGTACTAGTGCCGACATTGTGCATGCTCTGTTGCCTGTGTCTATGTGCCTGTGGTTCTGTCAGTGTGATGATGTGATGTATCTGACCCCAGGAATGTGTCAACAAAATTTCCCCTTCCTCGGACAATGAATTCACGGTGTTCTTATTTCAATTTCCAGGAGTGTATTAATGTGTGAGGCGAGCACTCGTTTGAAATCAAATTCAAGTTTTCTTTGAACCTTTCAGCAGCTGTATCATATGAATTGGTAAAAGGATCCTATTATTATTTTATTCTGGTTGCCAACAATGACCTCTGCCCATACCATACTTCAACTTCGCGACAAATTGAATTCCTTCGCCACCGCCAAACGTGTTTGCCTATCCTTTCGGAACACCATTTTTATCATACTACTTCACACGATATCACGGAAACAAAACAACTGAAAAGCAATAAATAAGAAGACACATTAAAATTGCGTATTTACAATTTGTATAGAAACCAAATGGAATAAGAGCTGTGGGGCATGAAAGGGAAGCAGTGGTTGGGAAGGGAGTGAGACAGGGTTGTAGCCTCTCCCAGATGTTATTCAATCTGTATATTGAGGAAGCAGTGAGGGAAACAAAAGAAAATTGCGGAGTAGGTATTAAAATCCACGGAGAAGAAATAAAAATTTTGAGGATCGCCGATGACATTATTATTCTGTCAGAGACAGCAAAGGACTTGGAAGAGCAGTTGAACGGAATGGATAGTGTCTTGAAGGGAGGATATAAGATGAACATAAGCAAAAGCAAAACGAGGATAATGGAATATAGTCGAATTAAGTCGGGTGATGTTGAGGGTCTTAGATTAGGAAATGAGACACTTAAAGTAGTAAAGGAGTTCTGCTATTTGGGGAGCAAAATAAATGATGATGGTCGAAGTAGAGGGGATATAAAATGTAGACTGGCAATGGGAAGAAAAGCGTTTCTGAAAAAGAGAAATCTGTTAACATCGAGTATTGATTTAAGTGTTAGGAAGTCGCTTCTGAAAGTATTTGTATGGAGTGTAGCCATGTATGGAAGTGAAACATGGACGATAAATAGTTTGGACAAGAAGAAAATAGCTTTCGAAATGTGGTGCTACAGAAGAATGCTGAAGATTAGATGGGTAGATCACATAACTAATGAGGAGGTGTTGAATACGATTGGGGAAAAGAGAAGCTTGTGGCACAACTTTACTAGATGAGGGATCGATTGGTAGGACATGTTTTCAGATATTAAGGGGTCAGCAATTAAGACCACAACAACAACAATAAATATCTAATTAATTGCAAAATGACTGCGAGATACTTGGTGCAAATTCACATGGTTGCCACAACTGCTTGCTCATTAGAACAATGAGAGGCTACAACTACTGAGGGAAGTCTCTATGTACAATTGCTCCCTATTAGTAGACAATAACTAATTTCTAATCATGCACTAATTATTCAAACTACGAGAAAATTAGAAGATTCCAGCGAGGTATACTCGGCTAAGGGTCGCCAGGTGAATCTACTTTAATATTTCTGTTTATATTGCTGAGTGAAATTGACTATACTGTCTCTTTACTATTCTTTATCATCTCAACGCTGACCCATATTATCCTAGCGCAATACAATCTGACTTCTCAAAAACAATAACCTGACTTCAAATAATTAATATAAAAGAATGAACTTGAATTAGAAGAAATTCTAACAATAACCCACACGTATCATAAGTTATTTACCTCACAAAAAATCTTCATGACACGAACAACAGCGATACAAACACCAACAGTTCCAACTACATTAGGCTACTAGTAATTGGCATGTGATTAGCAAAGGTAAGATTTTGTTGCAGAGCAAACAATGTATTTAGCAGATTTTACCTTAATCAAGTGGCTACCAGTTCAAAAGATCAGTTGTTGTTGTTGTTGTTGTTGTGGTCTTCAGTACTGAGACTGGTTTGATGCATCTCTCCATGCTACTCTATCCTGTTCAAGCTTCTTCATCTCCCAGTACCTACTACAACCTACATCCTTATGAATCTGCTTGGTGTATTTATCTCTTGGTCTCCCTCTACGATTTTTACTCTCCACGATGCCATCCAATACTAAATTGGTGATCCCTTGATCCCTCAGAACATGTCCTACCAACCGATCCCTTCTTCTGGTCAAGTTGTGCCACAAACTTCTCTTCACCCCAATCCTATTCAATACTTCCTCATTAGTTATGTGATCTACCCATCTGATATTCAACATCCCTCTGTAGCATCACATTTCGAAAGCTTCTATTCTCTTCTTGTCCAAACTATTTATCGTCCATGTTTCACTTCTATACATGGCTACACTCCATACAAATACTTTCAGAAATGACTTCCTCACACTTAAATCTATACTCGATGTTAACAAATTTCTCTTCTTCAGAAACGCTTTCCTTGCCATTGCCAGTCTACATTTTATGTCCTCTCTACTTTGACCATCATCAGTTATTTTGCTCCCCAAATAGCAAAACTCCTTTACTACTTTAAGTGTCATTCCTAATCTAATTCCCTCAGCATCACCCGACATAATTCTACTACATTCCATTATTATCGTTTTGCTTTTGTTGATGTTCATCTTATATCCTCCTTTCAAGACACTGTCCATTCCATTCAACTGCTCTTCCAAGTCCTTTGCTGTCTCTGACAGAATTACAAGGTCATCGGCGAACGTCAAAGATTTTATTCCTTCTCCGTGGACTTTAATACCTACTCCGAATTTTTCTTTTGTTTCCTTTTGTTTCCTTTTTAATCTACAGGTCTTAACCAATAGATTGTGGTCGGCGTCCACATCTGCCCCTGGAAATATCTTACAAATTAGAACCTGGTTCCTAAATCTCTATCTTACCATTGTATACTCTATCTGTTACCTTTTAGTATCTCCAGGGTTCTTCCATGTATACAACCATCTTTCATGTTTCTTAAACGAAGTGTTAGCTATGATTAAATTGTGCTCTGTGCAAAATTCTACCAGGCGGCTTCCTCTTTCATTTCTTAGCCCCAATCCATATTCACCTACTACGTTTCCTTCTCTCCCTTTTCCTCCACTCGAATTCCAGTCACCCATGACTATTAAATTTTCGTCTCCCTTCACTACCTGAATAATTTCTTTTATTTCATCATACTTTTCTTCAATTTCTTCGTCATCTGCAGAGCTAGTTGGCATATAAACTTGTACTACTGTAGTAGGTGTGGGCGAATCTTGCAGAACTAGCGCTCCTGTGGGAGAGCTTCTGTAAAGTTTGGAAGGTAGGAGACAAGGTACTGGGAAAAGTAAAGCTGTGAGTACCGGGCGTGAGTCGTGCTTCGGTAGCTCAGATGGTAGAGCACTTGTCCGCGAAAGGCAAAGGTGCCGAGTTGGAGTCTCGGTCGGGCACACAATTTTAATCTGCCAGTAAGTTTCATTTAGCGCACACTCCGCTACAGAGTGAAAATCTCATTCTGGAAACATCCCCCAGACTGTGGCTAAGCTGGCTAAGCCATGTCTCCGCAATATCCTTTCTTTCAGGAGTGCTAGTTCTGCAAGATTCGCAGGAGAGCTGATGTAAAGTTTGGAAGGTAGGAGACGAGGTACTGGCAGAAGTAAAGCTGTGAGTACCGGGCGTGAGTCGTGCTTCGGTAGCTCAGATGGTAGGGCACTTGCCCGCGAAAGGCAAAGGTTCCGAGTTCGAGTCCGATCGGGCACACAGTTTTAATCTGCCAGGGAGTTTCATCCAGACTGTTGCCCTTGCAACTACTGAAAAGGCTGCTGCTCCTCTTCAGGCACCACACGGTTGTCTGGCCTCTCAACAGATACCCCTCCGTTGTGGTTGTACCTACGGTACGGCTATCTGTATCGCTGAGGCACGCAACCCTCCCCACCAACGGCAAGGTCCATTGTTCATGGGGGGGAAGCATTATATAAACATCAGTAATAAATATCCATGACGGACACACATTCAGACTGTCCGGTCGCGCTAATTCTCCAAACCTCCAACACTGCTAATTATTAACCTCTAACCTCCATCACTATTGACTACTCACTCCCAACGCCCATCACTGCTCGCTGTTCACCTCCAACTGCTAGACCGACCAGCCACAGAGGGTCCCTTACAAATTACGCACAGAACCGTCAGAGTTATTAATGCAGAGCGCTACATAGCACTGCCAACATACAAACACATAAACAGACTACTTACATGGTATCAATTTCCTCCAGCTCTACTTCAGACATTAGTCCATTCCACGTTGTGTTGCGACACATCTGCGTGCTCGCCGGTCCTCTACACGATTTTAGGCAGGTGTACCCGTTTCTTTGGCTCTTCAGTGTCATTTCCCTGCTGTCAGTTTGTTAATATCGATAGGCATTGTTACATTAACAAAGTGTATGTTTGCAGAAAAATATTTCTAAGTATTAGTACAATCTGTTTATTGGGTAACACGATCCCTTGGCGAAAACCGCACATCGGTTTCCGCAATATCTGTGGTGCAACTTTCAGAGCCGGCCGCGGTGGTCTCGCGGTTCTAGGCGCGCAGTCCGGAACCGTGCGACTTCTACGGTCGCAGGTTCGAATCCTGCCTCGGGCATGGATGTGTGTGATGTCCTTAGGTTAGTTAGGTTTAAGTAGTTCTAAGTTCTAGGGGACTAATGACCACAGCAGTTGAGTCCCATAGTGCTCAGAGCCATTTGAACCATTTTTGAGCAACTTTCAGATGATCCACTCTGTAGATTAACGGTTTTGCTTGTTTTGAAGTCCTCTGCCCTTTCCCTAGAGGCTTTCCACATGTTAGTTAACGCCCTGAATATGTTTAAAGTGATAATAAATTGTACTGATTTACCTAAAGAATTTTTAGAACTTTTTTACAGTGTTAAATAATATGTAAAATGCTGCATTATTGGCTTTTAAGTCGGAAGTAGGTCTACAATTCAACATTTGCCGCTTACTTATCACGAAAGTTTCCTTGGTAAGCCCCACACAGCAGGTTTGGTCTAGGGGTTTGTAGAATCCAAATGCAGCGCTCGTACCTGCATCAACTTGAACTGAAAAAATGTTTCGACTGACTCATTCGGATGTGAAATGTCTGAAATTGATGCATTGTGTCTGCTCTCGGCGTAGCGTCGGATGCATTCTTTGGGATGTCTATAGACGTTAAGGAAGATGATATATTCAATTGCTCTCTCCTTCCCATCGATATTTACGTTTGTAATTTCCAGCAGATTCAGCACTAAGAAAGGGAGGAGCACCTCTTGGGCGGATAAGTAGCTCACTGCATATGCAAGATTGATCCGCGATCTTGAATTCTTAAAGTAACACACGTAGGCCCTGCGTATAGTGACTGATTTAACCCAAAGTTCCACTGAACAGCTAAAAAACTCAGTGTAAACTGTAGAATCCGGTACAAACATGCAGCGACGAGCCATTTACTTGCCACGACTGACCGTCATCTTCGATGTTTTCGGAGATGAGACTAGGATATGGAAAATCTTAAATGACTAGGTGGCTCCATTCAGAAAATTGGTCGGTAGTTACGAAGTTTACTAACGAGTAGGACACTAAACTGGTTTTCATCATTCCGTAGTGTACACAGAACGAAGCTATGGATCTTATTAATTTAGCATGGGAATTCAGCACGAAGAATCTCTTCATACGTTTGGGATACTGGTCTACTAGGCTGAATCCAAGGCTACGCATTCAAACTGAAATGCTACGGAAATTGTAGTTAGTAAAAGCGGACATCTCATCATCCCAAACGACAGTAAGTGGAACAGAGCGGTGAATAAGTTACTTTTTACCGTGAATATGGAGATCCAGACGATTTATAGGCCAGAGATCTGTCCAACCAAGCAGGTTTCAGCTGAAACTAGTTATCGACCATTTGGCGTCCGATACCATCGCCAGAACTATCACTAACATTGTGTAGCATTGCCTTTAAAGCAAACGGGTTTGGTGCTGCACCCTCTCAACCGCATCTGAAGGTTACGAGAAAGAACGTCTACGCAACAAGGCTGCGCACCATTATACAGAGGCGCAGAACAACTCAAAGTTCTAAGTTTAACTAGGAAGAAAGTTAACTTGCTCAAGCGAAGTAAATAAGTGGAATAAATCACTCCCTACATCTGAGGCTACTGATACCAACTAGTATGAATGTGACCTAACTTATAAAAATCAAGTCGACCTAAAAAGCTAATACTTTCTTTTTTTTTTTGGTCGTCAGTCTACTGACTGGTTTGATGCGGCCCGCCACGAATTCCTTTCCTGCGCTAACCTCTTCATCAATTATTTGCTTGACGTATTCCAATCTCTGTCTTCCTCTACAGTTTTTGCCCTCTACAGCTCCTTCTAGAACCATGGAAGTCATTCCCTCATGTCTTAGCAGATGTCCTATCATCCTGTCCCTTCTCCTTATCAGTGTTTTCCACATATTCGTTTCCTCTCCGATTCTGCGTAGAACCTCCTCATTCCTTAACTTACCAGTCCACCTAATTTTCAACTTTCGTCTATAGCACCACATCTCAAATGCTTCGATTCTCTTCTGTTCCGGTATTCCCACAGTCCAAGTTTCACTTCCATACAATGCTGTACTCCAGACGTACTTCCTCAGAAATTTCATCCTCAAATTAAGGCCGGTATTTGATAATAGTAGACTTCTCTTGGCCAGAAATACCTTTTTTGCCATAGCGAGTCTGCTTTTGTTGTCCTCCTTGCTCCGTCCGTCATTGGTTATTTTACTGCCTAGGTAGCAGAATTCCTTAACTTCATTGACTTCGTGACCATCAATCCTGATTAAGTTTCTCGCTGTTCTCATTTCTACTACTTCTCATTACCTTCGTCTTTCTCCGATTTACTGTCAAACCATACTGTGTACTCATTAGACTGTTCATTCCGTTCAGCAGATCATTTAATTCTTCTTCACTTTCACTCAGGATAGCAATGTCATCAGCGAGTCGTATCATTGATATCCTTTCAACTTGTATTTTAATTCCACTCCTGAACCTTTCTTTTATTTCCATCATTGCTTCCTCGATGTACAGATTGAAGAGTAGGGGCGAAAGGCTACAGCTTTGTCTTACTCCCTTCTTAATACGAACACATCGTTCTTGATCGTCCAGTCTTATTATTCCCTCTTCGTTGTTGTACATATTGTAAATGACCCGTCTCTCCCTATAGCTCACCCCTACTTTTTTCAGTATTTAGAACAGCTTGCACCATTTTATATTGTCGAACGCTATTTCCAGGTCGACAAATTCTATGAACGTGTCCTGATTTTTCTTTAGCATTATTAGCTGTAACGTCAGAATTGCCTCTCTCGTGCCCTTACTTTTCCTAAAGCCAAACTGATCGTCTCCTAGCGCATTCTCAATTTTCTTTTCCGTTCTTCTGTATATTATTCTTGTAAGCAGATCCGATGCATGAGCTGTTAAGCTGATTGTGCGATAATTCTCGCACTTGTCAGCTCTTTCCGTCTTCGTAATTGTGTGGATGATGCTTTTCCGAAAGTCAGATGGTATGTCGCCAGACTCATATACTCTACACACCAACGTGAATAGTCGTTTTGTTGCCACTTCCCCTAATGATTTTAGAAATTCTGTTGGAATGTCATCCATCCCTTCTGCCTTATTTGATCGTAAGTCCTTCAAAGCTCTTTTAAATTCCGATTCTAATACTGGATTCCCTATCTCTTCTTAATCGACTCCTGTTTCTTCTTCTATCACATCAGACAATCTTCACCCTCATAGAGGCTTTCAATGTATTCTTTCCACTTATCTGCTCTCTCCTCTGCATTGAACAGTGGAATTCCCGTTGCACTCTTAATGTTACCTCCGTTGCTTTTAATGTCACCAAGGGTTGTTTTGCCTTTCCTGTATGCTGAGCCTGTCCTTCCGACAATCATACCTTTTTCGATGTCTTCACATTTTTCCTGCAGCCATTTCGTCTTAGCTTCCCTGCATTTCCCATTTATTTCATTCCTCAGCGACTTGTCTTTCAGTATTCCTGATTTTCTTGGAACATGTTTGTACTTCCTCCTTTCATCAATCAACTGAAGTATTTCTTCTGTTACCCATGGTTTCTTCGCAGCTTTTTGTACCTATGTTTTCCATCAAAACTTATGTGATAGCCCTTTTTAGAGATGTCCATTCCTCTTCAACTGTGATGCCTACTGCGCTATTCCTTATTGCTGTATCTATAGCGTTAGAGAACTTCAAACGTATCTCGTCATTCCTTAGAACTTCCGTATCCCACTTCTTTGCGTATTGATTCTGCCTGACTAATGTCTTGAACTTCAGCCTACTCTTCATCACTACTATATTGTGATCTGAGTCTATATCTGGTCCTGGGTACGCCTTACAATCCAGTATCTGATTTCGGAATCTCTGTCTGACCATGATGTAATCTAATTGAAATCTTCCCGTATCTCCCGGCCTTTTCCCAGTATACCTCCTCCTCTTGTGATTCTTGAACAGGGTATTCGCTATTACTATCTGAAACTTGTTACAGAACTCAATTAGTCTTTCTCCTCTTTCATTCCTTGTCCCAAGTCCATATTCTCCTGTAACCTTTAATTCTACACCTTCCCCTATAACTGCATTCCAGTCGCCCATGACTATTAGATTTTCGTCCCCCTTTACATACTGCATTACCCTTTCGATATCCTTAAACACTTTCTCTATCTGTTCATCTTCAGCTTGCGACGTCGGCATGTATACCTAAACTATCGTTGTCGGTGTTGGTCGACTGTCGATTCTGATTAGAACAACCCGGTCACTGAACTGTTCACAGTAACACACCCTCTGCCCTACCTTCCTATTCATAGCGAATCCTACACCTGTTATACCATTTTCTGCTGCTGTTGATATTACCCGATACTCATCTTCCACCTTTAGGGGCAATTTCCCACCCATAGGACAATAGAGTGCCCTGAACCTCTATCCGCTCCTCCGCCCTCTTTGACAAGGTCGTTGGCAGAATGAGGCTGAATTCTTATGCCGGAAATCTTCGGCCGCCAATGCTAATACTACGTTCCGTCAGAACATTTAACAAACCTCTTCCAGACGCCCAGCTCTGGGAAAGTTCTCTGTGCAGAAGCCTGCATCTGTTACAACGTGTACACAGCGAAGCCAACCAGAGCTGCCAAGAAATCGAGGGTGGCAATATGTCCTAGCTTCTTTCCGAACAACGACATGTTCCAAAAAGTTCCAGAAGAAATATCGCGGAATTAATGTCCTAGCCTCTTTGCGAACAACGAAATGTTCCAAAAAGTTCCAGAAGAATTTGCGTGGGATTCGGCAGAGCCAGTCAACGGGGGTGATTTTCAAAACAGTGGGAAGTTTGGCTTCTGCCATTGAGACTACTCGCCGCCAGCCAAACATAAAGAAAGGCCAACCAATTCTCACCCGGTCCCGTAGAAAGAATGAAGCGGTAGCTCCTCTAACATGAGGCGAGGTCGCCATTCCCTCACCTCACGATGGTGAGTCGAATGTCAGTTGGTATATGGCAGCAGAAAATACTCCACCAAACACCGGCATGTGATATAGACTGCAAATGTACCACGCAGAAAATATTTTCTAGCAGTAATAATTCAGAGAAGACAAAATTATGAATGTGGATGAGAAAATAACAGACCTTTTGTAATTAGACACCTAGTATTCCTTCACCAGACTTAATCAAAATTGCAGTTAACTGCCTGAAGTATTACCGGACTGGAAGTCGAACCCGAAAGTTTTGACTACAGGCAGCAGTGTTCTTATCGACTGAGCCACTGAGGGACGATTCACGAGCCATCTTAACAACTTCACATCTCGCTGCCACAGCTATACTATTATTTCCAGAACGTAGGTTGCGCTCTTAAGCGTAGGGTGTTGTATCTTCAAACTTCCTGAGAGGCTATCGGGCTCGAGTCTTGATACGGCAAACAGTTTCAGTTGTCAGCACTTCCTACGCGGCGGAGTCAAAGAATCATTCTGAAATGTAATTAACTTCTGTACAGTTACCAAGAAGGTAACCATTGAATAAAAAAACGTAAAACTCAATAAAACAGTTAAATGAAACTATAAATGATAGTTTGAATGAGCTTGACTTACGCCAGATGATTAATACAGTGCATTCCGTGGCGTTCTGCTCTTTGTTCTCTCTACTTCTTCTTGAAACATTTCTCATCCCAGAGACAGCAAAGGCGTCCCGTTCAAAGTCCTCCAATTAAGCCTGCGCTGACTGATTAAAGGGCATTTGTGGCGCCGGTATTCCTCGGGTGGACAGAACTGCGCCTGTGAATGACCGCACTTGAGGACGGCCAAGCTGGCGTGCAGTTAAAAGGGGGCTTCAGTGACACGACGTGGAAAACTGAAAGGCCCGAAAGCTATTGTACTGCCGGAATTTGAAACGTCATTTGAAGAAAGGGTGAGAAAGGTTTACATTGACGTTTTCTTCATGTTAAGAATTTAGTATCTGCCCGTAATGTTGAAAAAGTGGCATAAATATGTAGATGTTGGCGCTGAAATGGATACATATTCATCATCCTCTATTCCTCTGATCCTAATGGTGCGCGGACCATTGTGTCTGAAATAATATGAGCCCTGCAATAAATCGCAGTCCATGTTTATGTGCGATGAGTGTGTAGTGGCAGATGAAGACATTAACGAGATTGGCACTCCAAGATTGGATATCCTGCTCACGGCCAGCAGTCACTCATTTTAATCAAGAGTCTATCTCAGCACACCTCGATTATCCCTAATGTTTGTACCTATGGATTCCGAAAATTACTTCTATGGTTTTCGCTATGGGGTATGTGGCGAAGCGAACTCGATAGAGGACCGTTGCTTTCTCAAAGGGTGTGTATGAAATGACTTACGTGCTCGAATGAAACAGCTGGATCGACGGGAATGAAATGAATGATGGCGCAGTGGAATGAAATACCAGGGTTACCGTCCAGATCTGCAGAACAGTAAAATTAATGAAGTTGTAATCTGAGGTATAGTGTCCCCAGTGAAATAATACGAAAAGACTTAAAAAAACAGTATTTATAAAGAAGAGACATTTAAAAATAGAATAATATATAATTTTATCATGTACCCGTAAAATAATAATTTATCTACGTAAGTTTCGACGGCAAAGAAATATAACACAATGATCTAAAGAGACGACAAGATCCGCTCTTTTGTTATTTTTTCATCTTCACTTCTTCTCTTGTCTTGGTTGTGTGTAGACGGACATCTTGCGAGTGCTGGCATATGTAAGCATATTTGTACTAATTATGCAGATAATATATTGATTTAATATCATTGTGTATTTTTAATTTGTAGAGGTGATCCCGATTTCATGTACGCCTTCCTTGAATTAACCTGCATTCGAGTAATTTACAGTGCAACAATCGCAGGGGAAGATGCACCCAGCGACGCCATTACGTGGCGATATTAACTTATAAAAAATTAGCGGAAGCGAAAAACTCGCCCGCTATTAACATAATATACATTTTTCTCCACAGCCGACAGACGCTGCAGAAAACACGTAGCTTTGAGGTTCTTATTTTCAGTACCACAGCCGACAGCCAGAGCCGGGACTCCGACTACGTGGCAATGGTTAACGGAGGTAAGAAGAAATACACTCGCGTGTGTGTGGGCCGCAATTGTAATTAATAACTAAAGATCTTTTGCTTTAAAGTGAGCTGACTAGCCGAGGAAATTAATATGAAAAGTTTATTCCATTGTTCAACTTTCATGTTCATGCTTTAAGATTCATTGAGTCTAACGTTCATTAACGTAAACAATAATTTATACTGAAGAATAAACTTTTAAAAAAGGAGAACTTCACAAAAGCATTTAATTGTAAATCTAAATAAAATGAAATATTTTTATTAAGGCCCACCACCTAAGTCGGCAACAATCAACATAATAATAATAATAATAATATATTAAATTACGACGGCCGACGAACGCAAGAGAGTCTACTTGGACCTAAAGACCAGATCGATGACCTGAGTAACGGAAGTTATAAATATAAGTGACTTGGTCACGTATTAATTTATCAATACTTCTGACAACCTTTGGCTCTGTAGTCTCGTTAGATCTTAAAATATAAGCAAAATAGTCAATAAATCTTTAAAACAAGAAAACAGATTTATTAAGAGTGTAAAGTTAGTGACCAAGTTACCGAGGGAAAATAGTAGCGATACATATGGGCGTAGTCGTTAAGTAAAAGAACAACAGCAGAGAGTCTATATTTAAAGATGATATAAAATTTGCAATGTTCGGACGTAGCAGCGCTCTTAAAATACCAGTTTTCATATACATGTCGTAAACTGTCAAAGTAAGCTACTGACAACAGGGTCGGCCAAGGTGTGCCAAACAGCACTTGAGCAACATGTACCGGCCGAGGCTCAAGTTCTCTCGGCTTTGCTCAGAACTTACCAGACACCGCGACATGGCATTCATTTAGCGTTGCGGTGCGGCATTTTTCAGTCTGCACGACTTCCTTCAGTCCAGCAGAATTGTGGTGTCAGCCCTGTTCACTCTTTTCTTTTTGTTTGTGGTTGTTGTTGTTGTGGTCTTCAGTCCTGAGACTGGTTTGATGCAGCTCTCCATGCTACTCTATACTGTGCAAGCTTCTTCATCTCCCAGTACCTACTACAACCTACATCCTTCTGAATGTGCTTGGTGTATTCATTTCTTGGTCTCCCTCTACGATTTTTACCCTCTACGCTGCCCTCCAATACTAAATTGGTGATCCCTTGATGCCTCAAAACATGTCCTACCAACCAATAACTTCTTCTAGTCAAGTTGTGCCACAAGCTTCTCTTCGCCCCAACTCTATTCAATACTTCCTCATTAGTTATGTCATCTACACATCTAATCTTAAGCATTCTTCTGTAGCACAACATTTCGAAAGCTTCTATTCTCTTCTTGTCCAGACTATTTATCGTCCATGTTTCACTTCCATACATGGCTACACTCCATACAAATACTTTCAGAAATGACCTCCTCACACTTAAATCTATACTCGATGTTAACAAATTTCTCTTCTTCAGAAACGCTTTCATTGCCATTGTCAGTCTACATTTCATATCCTTCCTACTTCGACCATCATCAGTTATTTTGCTCCCCAAATAGCAAATCTCCTTTACTACTTTAAGTGTCTCATTTCCTAATCTAATTCCCTCAGCATCACCCGACTTAATTCGACTACATTCCATTATCCTCGTTTTGCTATTGTTGATGTTCATCTAATATCCTCCTTTAAAGACACTATCCTTTCCGTTCAACTGCTCTTCCAAGTACTTTGCTGTCTCTGACAGAATTACAATGTCATCGGCGAACCTCAAAGTTTTTATTTCTTCTCCATGGATTTTAATACCTACTCCGAATTTTTCTTTTGTTTCCCTCACTATTTGCTCGATATACAGGTTGAATAACATCGGGGAGGGGCTACAACCCTGTCTCACACCTTTCCCAATCACTGCTCCCTTTCATGCCCCTCAACTCTATAACAGCCATTTGGTTTCTATAGAAATTGTAAATAGCCTTTCGCTCCCTGTATTTTACCCCTGCCACCTTCAGAATTCGAAAGAGAGTATTCCAGTCAACATTGTCAAAAGCTTTCTCTAAGTCTACAAATGCTAGAAACGTAGGTTTGCCTTTCCTTAATTTAGCTTGTAAGATAAGTCGTAGGGTGAGTATTGCCTTTCGTGTTCCAATATTTCTACGGAATCGAAACTGATATTCCCCGAGGTCGGCTTCTGCTAGTTTTTCCATTCGTCTGTAAAGAATTCGCGTTAGTATTTTGCAGCTGTGACTTATTAAACTGATTGTTTTTACATCTGTCAACACCTGCTTTATTTGGGATTGGAATTATTATATTCTTCTTGAAGTCTGAGTGTATTTCGCCTGTCTCATACATCTTGCTCACCAGATGGTAGAGTTTTGTCAGGACTGGCTCTCCCAAGGCCGTCAGTAGTTCCAATGTTGTCTACTTCGGGGGCCTTTTTTCGATTCATGTCTTTCAGTGCTCTGTCAAACTCTTCACACAGTTTTGTATCTCCCGTTTCATCTTCATCTTCATCCTCTTCCATTTCCATAATATTGTCCTCAAGTATATCGCCCTTATATAGACGCTCTATATACTCCTTCCACCTTTCCGCTTTCCCTTCTTTGCTTAGAACTGGGTTTCCATCTGAGCTCTTGATATTCATACAAGTGGTTCTCTTATCTCCAAAGGCCTCTCTAATTTTGCTGTAGGCAGTATCTATCTTACCCCTAGTGAGATAAGCTTCTACATCCTTACATTTGTCCTCTAGCCATCCCTGCTTAGCCGTTTTGCACTTCCTGTCGATCTCGTTTTTGAGACGTTTGTATTCCTTTTTGCATGCTTCATTTACTGCATTTTTATATTTTCTCCTTTCATCAATTAAATTCAATATTTCTTCTGTTACTCAAGGATTTCTGCTAGCCCTCGTCTTTTTACCTACTTTATCCTCTGCTATCTTCACTACTTCATCTCTCAAAGCTACCCATTCTTCTTCTACTGTATTTCTTTCCCCCATTCCTGTCAATTGTTCCCTTATGCTCTCCTTGAAACTCTGTATAACCTCTGCCCCTGGAAATGTCTTACAATTTAAAACCTGGTTCCTAAATCTCTGTCTTACCATTACATAATCTATCTGATACCTTCTAGTATCTCCAGGATTTTTCCATGTGTACAACCTTCTTTTATGTTTCTTGAACTAAGTGTTAGCTATGATTAAGTTGTGCTCTGCGCAAAATTCTACCAGGCGGCTACCTCTTTCACTTCTTAGCCCCAATCCATATTCACCTACTACGTTTCCTTCTCTACCTTTCCCTACTACTGAATTCCAGTCACCCATGACTATTAAATTTTCGGCTCCCTTCACCATCTGAATAATTTCTTTTATTTCGTCATACATTTCTTCAATTTCTTCGTCATCTGCAGAGTTAGTTGGCATATAAACTTGTACTACTTTAGTAGGCGTGGGCTTCGTGTCTATCTTAGTCACAATAATGCGTTGACTATGCTGTTGGTAGTAGCTTACCCCTATTCCTATTTTTTAATTCATTATTATACCTACTCCTGCATTACCCCTATTTGATTTTGTGTTTTTGTAACTCTGTAGTCACCTGACCCGAAGTCTTGTTCCTCCTGCCACCGAACTTCACTAATTCCCGCTATATCTAACTTTAACCTATCCATTTCCCTTTTTAAATTTTCTAACCTACCTGCCCGATTAAGGGATCTGACGTTCCACGCCCCGATCCGTAGAACGCCAGTTTTCTTTCTCCCGATAACGATGTCCTCCTGAGTAGTCCCCACCAGGAGATCCGAATGGGGGACTATTTTACCTCCGGAATGTTTTACCCAAGAGGACGCCTTGTTCGTGGTAAAAAAAGAAAATGCTCTCAGATTCAGTGACTGTTTGCACATAAGAAGTTGTCTAGCGATATGTCGTCACAAGCCTTTAATAATAAGTGGGAACCAGAGAAGAGAACGGTAAGTATTATCATTATTATTATTATGGGATAATCATTCGCATAATCGATGAGCCCAGTAAATTTGCTATGGAACGATACTACTACACCGTGCTCAAAGAATTTAAAGATTTAGTTGACTATGAAAAAGTAACAAATTGGAACGATCGACACGTGGGATTCATTGTTCCATACATCCCGTATGCGTGGTCGCAGTTATGTTGAGTTATAGCTAGGACAAGGGAATTTATTTGTCCATTTGGTTTGGTGTCAATCGTAAATTTAATCTTGAGGTGCGTGGAAAACATTTGTGGGCTATGTTTTGTACCACTTCTTTATATTACAATACGTCATTTAAAGGTTAAATGCTTGAAAGTTAAATTTCTAACAAAGAAGGACGCATCACATAATCGACAAGAAAAGGCAAATGATTCATTGTAACGGCATAATTTCACCTTTAGTACCACAAAATAACTTTGCTCGTTGGATTGTCGCATTTACCATTGCCAGAGATCTTGCCTGGATAACAGTAACCTTGGTGATGCCACCCTGTGTAGTTGGTACGGTTAATACAAAACCTCAGCTGAGCATGAAAATGGTGATTATGATCGGTGTGTTTTAAAACTGTAAATTGCAGTTTCGAATGATGTACTTCGTAATTTGGAAATGATTACGAGCTGAAACTACTTTACTAAAGTATTTTTTACTTAAACTGCTGAGTGAAATCGACTATACTGTCACTTTGCTGGTCTTTATCATTTCATTTCTGACCTACAGAATTTGCCCTGACAAACAGAACTCAAACATTTAGTATTTATTAATTACCCACAATATTAAAGGATAACGCCGTGTGACTTCTCTAAAATTACACTCCTGGAAATGGAAAAAAGAACACATTGACACCGGTGTGTCAGACCCACCATACTTGCTACGGACACTGCGAGAGGGCTGTACAAGCAATGATCACACGCACGGCACAGCGGACACACCAGGAACCGCGGTGTTGGCCGTCGAATGGCGCTGGCTGCGCAGCATTTGTGCACCGCCGCCGTCAGTGTCAGCCAGTTTGCCGTGGCATACAGAGCTCCATCGCAGTCTTTAACACTGGTAGCATGCCGCGACAGCGTGGACGTGAACCGTATGTGCAGTTGACGGACTTCGAGCGAGGGCGTATTGTGGGCATGCGGGAGGCCGGGTGGACGTACCGCCGAATTGCTCAACACGTGGGGCGTGAGGTCTCCACAGTACATCGATGTTGTCGCCAGTGGTCGGCGGAAGGTGCACGTGCCCGTCGACCTGGGACCGGACCGCAGCGACGCACGGATGCACGCCAAGACCGTAGGATCCTACGCAGTGACGTAGGGGACCGCACCACCACTTCCCAGAAAATTAGGGACACTGTTGCTCCTGGGGTATCGGCGAGGACCATTCGCAACCATCTCCATGAAGCTGGGCTACGGTCCCGCACACCGTTAGGCCGTCTTCCGCTCACGCCCCAACATCGTGCAGCCCGCCTCCAGTGGTGTCGCGACAGGCGTGAATGGAGGGACGAATGGAGACGTGTCGTCTTCAGCGATGAGAGTCGCTTATACCTTGGTGCCAATGATGGTCGTATGCGTGTTTGGCGCCGTGCAGGTGAGCCCCACAATCAGGACTGCATACGACCGAGGCACACAGGGCCAACACCCGGCATCATGGTGTGGGGAGCGATCTCCTACACTGGCCGTACACCTCTGGTGATCGTCGAGGGGACACTGAATAGTGCACGGTACATCCAAACCGTCATCGAACCCATCGTTCTACCATTCCTAGACCGGTAAGGGAACTTGCTGTTCCAAGAGGACAATGCACGTCCGCATATATCCCGTGCCACCCAACGTGCTCTAGAAGGTGTAAGTCAGCTACCCTGGCCAGCAAGATCTCCGGATCTGTCCCCCATTGAGCATGTTTGGGACTGGATGAAGCGTCGTCTCACGCGGTCTGCATGTCCAGCACGAACGCTGGTCCAACTGAGGCGCCAGGTGGAAATGGCATGGCAAGCCGTTCCACAGGACTACATCCAGCATCTCTACGATCGTCTCCATGGGAGAATAGCAGCCTGCATTGCTGCGAAAGGTGGATATACACTGTACTAGTGCCGACATTGTGCATGCTCTGTTGTCTGTGTCTATGTGCCTGTGGTTCTGTCAGTGTGATCATGTGATGTATCTGACCCCAGCAACGTGTCAATAAAGTTTCCCCTTCCTGGGACAATGAATTCACGGTGTTCTTATTTCAATTTCCAGGAGTGTAATTCAAAAGAATGGCACTGAATTAGAAGAAACACTAACAATAACACATACATATCTTAAGTCAATTACCTCACAGAAAATCTTCATGACACGAACTACAACGATGCAAGCGTCAATACTGCCTGAGGCGTGCTGACTCCCAACTATGGGTTTTCTCGAACTTCGCTGTCTATCTGTGTTTGGTTTCCCGCCCTTTTGGTTTATCTACCTTCTATGTGTGGCAGCAGTGGTGTGTATCGATATTTGCGCCGTGTGCCACCTTGTGTTTGGTGTATATAGTTTCCGGCTAGGGAGTCTGCCGGCAGTCGGTCGGTTGCTGTGGGCCAGGGAATTTATCTCCGCGCAGTGCAGTCGGCTGGGTCCGCTGGCGGTCCCTGCGCAGTGTCGGAGCGTGTCTGGAGCTGTCCGAAAGCTACAAGCTTCGTGCTTCACCGACCCAGGACGTCAAAGTTGAGTAGTGGATTCAACTACCCAAGCCACGTCCATTTATGTTGTGGTGGTTCGTTTTGGTGGTTTGCTGTTGGGGTGGTTTTCCTGTGAGCAACACCGAGTGTTTCTACTGCTGAAATCTAGCCACCATGCGGTGTAGTTAACTATTTTGGTTGAATTCGATGCACTAGTGAAATTTTCTCCTTTGTGGCGGTTAGTGTTCTGGTTACCCGCCCTGGGCACTGACGTAATTTCAAGCAATTCCTTTTGCATGAAGTTAACTACAATGTATTACCATGTTTCAAATTCAATTGTACCAGCAGAATTTTCTGCCTAGTGGCCGTTAGTGTTCTGGTTACCTGCCCTGGCCACGAACGTAATTTCAGGCACCATCATGTCCTCTCCTGCTGTCGCTGTTCAACATGGTGTGTAATTTGGACAGCTAGTACATACCCCATTGTGGATTATCACGTTTGTACCATTTGGTGTTTGAGTTCTCATATACTGATTGATGGGAAGCAAGTCGTGTCGGTCAGTCCATGGCTGTCCGCTGGTTGGGTTCTGACGGATCAAGTA
Organism: Schistocerca gregaria; assembly: GCF_023897955.1. Lineage (NCBI taxonomy): Eukaryota > Metazoa > Arthropoda > Insecta > Orthoptera > Acrididae > Schistocerca > Schistocerca gregaria. The sequence continues at coordinate 53,698,063 of NC_064927.1, forward strand.
TAGTTGTTGGGCTCACCACCTGTCTCGCCTAAGTGAACGAGACCGACCTACCGACCTCCCTGGAGGCTTCTCACTGTTGTTGTCTTTATTGTCTTTCTTACCAGTGTTTAATTATCTGTTTTCAGATACTTAAAATTTGAGGCTTATGGTTACTTTCTCTTTTTCTTAAAAATTTTCCAAAATTAATTGTGGGCTTTCAGTTTTGTAACCTTATTCTTAAAATTATCTTTCAAGTTTAACATTGCGGCCTTCTGCCTTTGAAAGATTATGGTAACATATTTTAAAATTTTGAAACTCGGTTCTCCTCTTGCTATCTGCGACGGCCGTTCGCTTTAGTACGGGAAACCAGGATCAGTTTACCTTGGCTTTCCTCCTTCTTGTTGAAGCTATTAGCGTGTTTTTGTATTTCTACAGCTTCTCTGAAGAAACGGGTGCGATAGTGCTTCACTACAGCCAGAACTTTAGTGTCGGCGAATTTGATTACGTGGTCGGTCTCACTCCGTGCGTGGTGAAGAACAGCTCGGTGACTTCCTAAGACACTTGAACAGCCTCCATGCCAACATAAAATTTACCATGAAAGTAGAAAAGGACAAAAAACTGCCATTTCTAGATGTGCTGGTCACAAGGGATGGCGAAAACCTGGGACACAGCGTGTATCGAAAACCGACACACACGGACCGATACCTGCACAAACTATCAAACCACCATCCGAGCCAGAAAAGAGGCACGATTAGTACGCTCGTAGCGCGAGCAAAACGAATACGTGAGCGGCAGCAACTCAGACGCGAAATGCAACACCTTGAAAGTGTTCTGAACAGCAACGGCTACTTCACAGATAATATTAGAAGTGTAACAGTGCCAAACACTTTGCGAGGTAAGAAATCAGAAAAAGAATTGGCGGGTTCGGCCCTTCTGACATACATTCCCAGAGCGACGCACAGAATCGACCATATATAGCGCCGACACGGAGTAAAAACGATTTTCAAACCGACATGGAAAATCAAAGAGTGTCTCAGATCAGCAATTGAGGAAAGGAACCCACTTGCAAGGTCGGAAGTATACCGCACACCATGCACACGCGGAAATCTTATGTCGGAATGACTGGACGATCCATGACACCAGGATCAAAGAGCATAAGCGACATTGCAGGTTGGGGCGGATGGAGAAACCGGCCGTGGCAGAGCACGCACTGAGTGAGACCGACCACGTAATAAAATTCACTGACACAGACGTTCTGGCTGTAGAGAAGCACTATCACATCCGCTTGTTCAGAGAAGCTGTAGAAATACAAAAACACGCGAACAGCTTCAACAAGAAAGAGGAAAGCCTTAAGGTCAACGGATCCTGGCTTCCCGTACTGCAGCGAACGACCGTCGCAGGTAGCAAGAGGAGAACCGCACCGGAAATGACCGCGGACGTTGGCGCGATAGGTTCATATAGTCTGGCGACCGGAGCTCGGCTCCAGTTCACCACCGGTAATGGAGAGTGAAGCTTTGACAATGCCAGCCACTCGTGCTGGTGAAACGTCAGAAAAATCATGAGATGAACGTCGGTGGAAGAACCCGAGACAGAAGCCAATAGGTAGTTTGTGAACTGCTGTGTTGGACCTTTCTTTATGATGCTACAATATTGGATCCGATACCCCATCACGAAGGCTTTCTATGACAACATACTGCCTCATACAGTACACCATTCACTCTTTCCTCAGCCCTGTTGTCACATCGTACATCCCCCCTTCCTGATCCTCCTCCCTCCTCCTCCTCTTCCCCCGCCCCCCCCCCCCCCCACCCCACCCCACACACACACAGACCCAAGGAAGTCAGAAGTGGGTGTCTCGAGAATGACTGCTCCTTATTGTGAGGCAGGGTGGTTATGGTTTCTGTAGGTAAATGGTGAAAGACCCCCTGATACGGTAAGCTTAAAATTTATTAAAAAATGAAACCGATAATGACAGAATCGAAGACCGAGCATAAGCGTCGGCAAAGACATTAATTATGAATGCCGAGTAAGGCGCAGACAAATGAACAAAAAACGTCATTCACTTTTTTTGCATGGTTTCACTCTCTCTCATGTGTAGAAGGATTGTTAAGATGTACTGCTCGGACTGTGAAGTGCTACTAGTGTTTTGTATTATACGTGATTCTGGATAAGAGAAGACTTAATAACAGTATTAAGTATTTTTACTGAAGTTGAGCGAAGCTGGGAGGAATTTGCTTCATGTTTTATTTCATCTTGAGAGGCACTGGTGTTCCCTGGAGTCGGATTCCTGCATCTAGATTGAAATATAGGAAAGGAAGTCCAGGGTAATATTTTCGCAAGATTAAAAAGAAAGAGAAGCTTTCAGAAGGCCACAAATATAATTAATATATTATAGTGATGGACACAGAAAAAAGGGAAACGATGCAAGGTAAAATTAATGAACAATAGCACAATTTCGTATACCCGGAATATTTAATAATAATGCAATTGAACTATTCTTTGCCGGCCGGAGTGGCCGTGCGGTTCTAGGCGCTAGAGTCTGGAACCGAGCGACCGCTACGGTCGCAGGTTCGAATTCTGCCTCGGGCATGGAAGTGTGTGATGTCCTTAGGTTAGTTAGGTTTAATTAGTTCTAATCTCTAGGCGACTGATGACCTTAGAAGTTAAGTCGCATAGTGCTCAGAGCCATTTGAACCATTTGTACTATCCTTTATTTTTTTCCATTTTAGTATTATATATCCCTTGTTTTATTACTATAATGTGGGTTGTAGTAGTGCATATCTCTAAGATACAGAATTCAAGCACAGTGATAAGAAAACTGGGTACAGCTTCCTACGCAATCATGCGAATCTACTTTTTGAAGATAACGGAACAAACTGCGCAATGGATAACGTCTTATTATACCCTAGTTCATCATGGTAGACTGACGTTTAAAAATTAGTACTCATGCATGAAATACACAGGTCAACCACCACGCATCACATCTTAGTTAAGGGAGCCATCTTATAACTGAGAGAAAGTGCACGGTCATAGAAAATGCTATTTATTTCGTTTAACGTGCATTCAAGTGCGAAAACATTCAACAAGTTGACAACGAACGCAAAGAAATCATCAGTTACCGAAAGGACTAACTTCACAAAGTCAGACAAATGCCGCGCTCCCTAAATTATACCGGGGAAAAGCATCGCTGCCCGAATCTCATCAGATGGCTTCCAGTACTCGTGAAGCGTGAGCGCCCGCCAAATGCGGCCGCTGCGCCGGATTAGCCGCGCCGTCTGCGGCGCTGCAGTCATGGACTGTGCGGCTGGTCCCGGCGGAGGTTCGAGTCCTCCCTCGGCATGGGTTTGTGTGTTTGTCCTTATGATAATTTAGGTTAACTAGTGTCTAAGCTTAGGGACTGATGACCTTAGCAGTTAAGTCCCATAAGATTTGACACACATTTGAACATTTGCGGCACTCAACAGCGTAGCGTGCGGAACGCTTCTCCACATGTGCGACCGAGAGGCTCTAGCAAGACGGTCGTATTTGGATGCACAAGGCGAAGTGTGTGTCTTTACCAAACTTATAACCTAGTTTTGGTAAAGGTGTAAATCATGCATTGCCGGCCGGGGTGACCGAGCGGTTCTAGGATCTACAGTCTGGATCCGCGCGACCGCTACGGTCGAAGGTTCGAATCCTGCCTCGGGCATCGTGTGTGATGTCCTTAGGTTATTTAGGTTTAAGTAGTTGTAAGTTCTAGGGGACTGATGACCTCCAATGTTAAGTCCCATAGTGCTCAGAGCCATTTGAACCATGCACCAACGATAGTAATCTGTAGCCAAGTTTTGTCAAGATTGGAATCACTACCCCAGCGCAATTTCAAGATTTCGACAGAGCGTCTGCAAGAGGGATTTTTATTTCATATTCTTTTTAGGCAGGGTAAAGGGCATCAGCTATTAGTCTTTGGGAAGAAACTAATTGTCTTTCTAGCCACGTTCTCAGACAGCCGTTGAGTGTCTATTCAGTTCCCACGGAAGACTCCAGCTGCCGGTTGGTTGGTTGCTTCGCTCCGGTGTCTCTCCACTGGGCTGTTGCACAGGATAAGCGGTAAAAATACTGCTTGTCAGAAACAGTATTGAACTGCTAGCTTGTCTGTAGGTAATATGTGGAGTAACATTTTCATCTAGCAAGTAGTAATAAAAATTATTAAAAGAGTACTCATTACCCATTCATTTTGTTAACGGACCTGGGGAGCTCTATCGGAGTATAAAAGTATGTATAAAAATATGTACAGTGGCGCTACACGAATGATTAAGCCACCTTACGTTGTGGCTTTTCACCAGCTCGCCTACAGACTCGCTGACCTCGTCCCGACCGCCAGAAACAAAAGCAAGACTCGTCGCGGAACGGCACAGAACGCCATTAAATATCCGGGCGGGCTGTGGCTCTGCAGCTCAGGAGGTAATGTTGTCTGCAGTGAGGTGGCAGCAGTAACGCACGCACAACAACTCGAGGTGTCGGCCCACCCAGCAGAACTCCCGTTCACGGAGACACTCGGGCCAGCTGTCAGCCAGCTGTCCCCCGTCTCCCCAGAGGCGCTCTGTTCTCCCAAGTGCAGCCGCCTGTATCTCGTTCTGTTGTCACTGCGCTACACACTACCAGCTGTATGTGTTACGTGTCGCTACGTCTCTCAAAGCGTGCAAGCTAGCGACAAGCGTACGCAACTTCCGGGCAAGCTCTGCTGCGTTCTCCGTTAATGTTAGACGCGCTGGAGAACCAGCATGTACTCACCCCGTTCTCCATCTGTAAGGATGGCTTTTTATGTTATTTGAAAACGCTGAAAACTGTATATAATGATATTTTGATTCGGATGTTTCACAGGCATGGAAATAGTGGAGTACCAGTTAGGTGAAAGTGTTCGTGGTGCAGAAGAATAAAAGTCCCGATGTTGTTGAAGTCGAAAATTCACAATCGGCAGTCTCGACTGAAAGCAGTCAGATTTCAACGCTATAAATTATTCACAGAACGGAGGGCTCCTCAGTGAAACGAATTCTGACACCTTCTGGAAGGAGAACAAAACAGATGCTGAGCATCTGCAGCGACGAAAATTCCAGAGTACATAGAGACTATTATCCAAGCCTACAGAATCATTTCCCTCTCACGGCACCGTCAGCGTTAATTGTAACGCAATAGTAAGGGCTGAGCCGCCTGCGGCAAGTGTGCACGTGGACACACGTCTCATCTGCACGTGGCTCGCTGCGCAGATTTAATTACACGGAATAGACGAGCTGGCACACACACACACACACACACAGAGAGAGAGAGAGAGAGAGAGAGAGAGAGAGAGAGAGAGGGAGAGAGAGAGAGAGAAATGCCGCCTGAGCTGTGTCCCATCACACGGCCTGCGGGGCGACGCTAAAATTGTTTGCCACGTCAGGTGGGCGTCTAATTATGGCAGCCCCCGCGACAGATTCGCCTCCTAAGACAACGGCTCGGCCAGCTCGCCACTCTGCTACGGCGCAGTATGTTGTGTGCTGTGTGTGTGTGTGTGTGTGTGTGTGTGTGTGTGTGTGTGTATGTGTGTGTAGACAGAAGGAATGAGGGAGGGGACGAACGTGGGATGGATATTTCATGTGTGATGCGTGAGATACATTACAGAATCGGCGAATATAGTGAAAGTAAATGTGAATAATTTTGGTGAAATAGCCCGAAACAGCAGGTAGAACCTTTTTGGGCCTCGATACAGCAAAAAACTGGGGAAAACCGGCTGGCGGTAACTGGAATATGGGGTTATAGGAGACAAAGTAGATAGTTGAAGTGTGAGTTCATAAGTCACATGAAATAAAATTTTCTCTTAAGGTCAGTAGCTAGCTAAGCAGGTAGCAGGGCACTGCGAAACTGGAAACACCTGTGCGATGTGTCCTACAGTATTCCACCAGTGTGTGGTGTCAGTACGAAATAGAACTAATGGCGGATGGCGGATGGCGAACGTATAAAAAGAAAGGAAACGCGACTGATTTTACTTGTTTATTAAAACTATCGAAAAGCATCAGCGAAATACCGAAAAACCTTAAACGCTACACGCTTGAAGATGTATTTCTAATATTCCGCGAAGGGTCATATGCAACATGTCAACAACCAGTGAGACTGACGTTTCGTATCTGGTCCTCTATTAAATAAACAAGAACTGGGCGTCAAGCTTCATTGTTCATACTCTCCAGACAACAGCTCATCTCAAGGTGTAGATATGTAATTTTAGAGTACTGAGTCTCCGTCCCTCCCGATGCTTGTCCAGAATATATATTTACATATAGAGAATATGATGTATCATGAAACCAAAAATACAAATTTATAGTATCAAATCCCAAGTTTTGTACATGTTATATAATGAACGTATGGTTCAAATGGCTCTGAGCACTATGGAACTTAACAGCTGAGGAAATCAGTGTCCTAGACTTAGAACCACTTAAACCTAACTAACCTAACGACATCACACACACCCACGCCCGAGACAGGATTCGAACCTGCGACCGTAGCGGGCGCGCGGTTCCAAACTGAAGCGCCTAGAACCGCTCGGCCACTCCGGCCGGCCAATGAAGGTATGGAATGGCATGAACGTATTATCTGTACGTAATAAAATGAATCTTATGGAGTATAATCTTGAGTTCGTACCAGACTTATACACGAAGGCATCAAACGGCATCAGCATAACAAAATATGTCCTAGTATGCTTTCCCCTCATGACCTCATGAACCATGGACCTTGCCGTTGGTGGGGAGGCTTGCGTGCCTCAGCGATACAGATGGCCGTACCGTAGGTGCAACCACAACGGAGGGGTATCTGTTGAGTGGCCAGACAAACATGTGGTTCCTGAAGAGGGGCAGCAGCATTTTCAGTAGTTGCAGGGGCAACAGTCTGGATGATTGACTGATCTGGCCTTGCAACATTAACCAAAACGGCCTTGCTGTGCTGGTACTGCGAACGGCTGAAAGCAAGCGGAAACTACAGCCGTAATTTTTCCCGAGGATAGACAGCTTTACTGTATGATTAAATGATGATGGAGTCCTCTTGGGTAAAATATTCCGGAGGTAAAATAGTCCCCCATTCGGATCTCCGGGCGGGGACTAATCAGGAGGACGTCGTTATCAGGAGAAAGAAAACTGGCGTTCTACGGATCGGAGCGTTGAATGTCAGATCCCTTAATCGGGCAGGTAGGTTAGAAAATTTAAAAAGGGAAATGGATAGGTTAAAGTTAGATATAGTGGAAATTAGTGAAGTTCGGTGGCAGGAGGAACAAGACTTTTGGTCAGGTGAATACAGGGTTATAAATACATCATCAAATATTGGTAATGCAGGAGTAGGTTTAATAATGAATTTAAAAAAATATGATTGCGGGAAAGCTACTACAAACAGCATAGTGAACGCATTATTGTGGCCAAGATAAACACAAAACCCATGCCTACTACAGTAGTACAAGTTTATATGCCAACTAGCTCTGCAAATGACGAAGAAATTGAAGAAATGTATGATGAGATAAAAGAAATTATTTGGTAGTGAAGAGAGACTAAAATTTAATAGTCATGGATGACTGGAATTTGTCAGTAGGAAAAGGGAGAGAAGGAAACTTAGTAGGTGATTATGGATTGGGACTAAGAAATGAAAGAGGAAGCCGCCTGGTAGAATTTTGCACAGAGCATAACTTAATCACAGCTTACACTTGGTTCAAGAAACATAAAAGAAGGTTGTACATATGGAAAAATCCTGGAGATACTAGAAGGTATCAGATAGATTATATAATGGTAAGACAGAGATTTAGGAACCAGGTTTTAAATTGTAAGACATTTCCAGGGGCAGAGGTTATACAGAGTTTCAAGGAGAGCATAAGGGAACAATTGACAGGAATGGGGGAAAGAAACACAGTAGATGAAGAATGGGTAGCTCTGAGGGATGAAATAGTGAAGGCAGCAGAGGATAAAGTAGGTAAAAAGACGAGGGATAGTAGAAATCCTCGGGTAACAGAAGAAGTATTGAATTTAATTGATGAAAGGAGAAAACATAAAAATGCCGTAAATGAAGCACGCCAAAAGGAATACAAAGGTCTCAAAAATGAGATCGACAGGAAGTGCAAAATGGCTAAGCAGGGATGGCTAGAGGACAAATGTAAGGATGTAGAATCTTATCTCACTAGGGGTAAGATAGATACTGCCTACAGGAAAATTAAAGAGACCTTTGGAGAGAAGAGAACCACGTGTATGAATATCAAGAGGTCAGATGGCAACCCAGTTCTAAGTAAAGAAGGGAAGGCAGAAAGGTGGAAAGAGTATATAGAAGGTTTATACAAGGGCGATGTACTTGAGGACAATATTAGGGAAATGGAAGAGGATGTAGATGAAGACGAAAAGGGAGATAAGATACTGCGTGAAGAGTTTGACGGAGCACTGAAAGACCTGAGTCGAAACAGGGCCCCCTGATTAGACAACATTCCATTAGAACTACTGACGGCCTTGGGAGAACCAGTCATCACAAAACTCTACCAGCTGGTGAGCAAGATGTACGAGACAGGCGAAATACCCTGAGACTTCAAGAAGAATATAATAATTCCAATCCCAAAGAAATCAGGTGCTGACAGATGTGAAAATTACCGAACTATCAGTTTAATAAGTCACAGCTGCAAAATATTAACGTGAATTCCTTACAGACGAACGGAAATACTGGTAGATGTGGAACTCGGGGACGATCAGTTTGGATTCCGTAGAATCGTTGGAACACGTGAGGCAATACTGACCTTGCGACTTATTTTAGAAGAAAGATTAAGAAAAGCAAACCTACGTTTCTAGCATTTGTAGACTTGGAGAAAGCTTTTGACAATGTTGACTGGAATACTCTCTTTCAAATTCTGAAGGTGGCAGGGGTAAAGTACAGTGAGCGAAAGGCTATTTACAATTTCTACAGAAACCAGATGGCAGTCATAAAAGGCGAGGGGGAAGCATTGGTTGGGAAAGGAGTGAGACAGGGTTGTAGCCTCTCCCCGATGTTATTCAATCTGTATATTCAGCAAGCAGCAAAGGAAACAAAAGAAAAATTTGGAGTAGGTATTAAAATTCATGGAGAAGAAATAAAAACTTTGAGGTTCGCCGATGACATTGTAATTCTGTCAGAGACGGCAAAGGACTTGAAAGAGCAGTTGAACGGAATGGACAGTGTCTTGAAAGGAGGATATTAGATGAACATCAACAAAAGCAAAACGAGGATAATGGAATGTAGTCAAATTAATTCGGGCGATGCTGAGGGAATTAGATTAGGAAATGAGACACTTAAAGTAGTAAAGGAGTTTTGCTATTTAGGAAGTAAAGTAACTGATGATGGTCGAAGTAGAGAGGATATAAAATGTAGACTGGGAATGACAAGGAAAGCGTTTCTGAAGAAAAGAAATTTGTTAACATCGAGTATAGATTTATGTATCAGGAAGTCGTTTCTGAAAGTATTTGTTTGGAGTGTAGCCATGTATGGAAGTGAAACATGGACGATAAATAGTTTGGACAAGAAGAGAATAGAAGCTTCCTAAATGTGGTGCTACAGAAGAATGCTGGAGATTAGATGGGTAGATCATGTAACTATTGAGGAAGTATTGAATAGGATTGGTTTGAAGAGAAGTTTGTGGCACAACTTGACCAGAAGAAGGGATCGGTTGGTAGGACATGTTCTGGGGCATCAAGGGATCACCAATTTAGTATTGGAGGGCAGCGTGGAGGGTAAAAATCGTAGAGGGAGACCAAAAGATGAATACACTAAGCAGATTCGGAAGGATGTAGGTTGCAGTAGGTACTGGGAGATGAAGAAGCTTGCACAGGATGGAGTAGCATCGAGAGCTGCATCAAACCAGTCCCAGGACTGAAGACAACAACAACAACAACAACATGCCTTTTGTATTATGCTCAGATCTCTCGCCGACGTTGGGACCATACATATAGTTCAGACTTTGTACACGTTTAGTAGGCCATTAAAACAACATAATGTTCAAGTAGTAAGGTGCACTAGTTAGCAATTTCGAGAAAATCGCGAGACACGTTCTACGCGTCTATTGTGTGTTGAATGTATCCCTGCGAATGTGCAATACGACAAAATTCGTAGTAGTGAGTTCACAGCCGGTACGGTAGCTCAGTGTGTTCTGTCAGAAGGTCGACTGCTCTCTGTAATAAAAAGTACTGTGTAAACGAATCAACGATCAAAATGAATGGATGTCATGCGACCTCCGCCCAGACCAAACGCAACCAACAATACCAAACCCGAACAGAATGAAAAAGAAAAGAAATATTGTTAGCGTTCGAGTATGGTAAGATGAACGCGTGTGACGTGACGGTTCGACTCCCTCTCGCACTTCATTTTTAATCTGTATTTTTTCATCACTTGTCACGTTACTTAATTTATGTGACATTTGAGATGTAACGTTATTTTAAAAAAAGCTCGCATATTTCCTTGAAAGTTTAGTGAATTTCAGCTTATTTGTCTACTTACTATTGTTAATTTACTTAAATTTTTATAAGAAACATTTATAGCTAATGATGAAACCCATAGAGTTTTCATGAAAACGTATGCCTGTCGACATTTACGAAGTCCCTTTTACACGCACCTTGACGCTTCGAGATGCACACTTAGAGGCAGGCCCTGTTTGGCGGTTAACCTGCATATCGGCGGGACGTTGCTAATATAGAAGGAACAAATAGTGTAGGTACAAATTTTTTGAATATTACAGATTTTACACTTCTACTAGTAAACTTTGGCTTTGAGCGGAAGTCGAACTGTCCCCTCATACACGTTTTACGAAGCTCGAACGATAATTGTTTCACCACCACGAACGCTTACACGTAACAGAAGCGTGAAACTCCTCTTGCAATTTCCTCGGAATCGTTGGAGTAGCGCACCTTACTGCTTACACGTTACGTCGTTTTAATGACCTGCTGAAGGTGTACAAAGTTTGAAGTAAATGCGTTATCCCAACTTCGTAGTCTCCCCTTGTAGGTTACTACGAAACGACAGAAGAGACGAGAGACAATTATCTATAGGGCAGCCTACTATTGAGTATATTTAACTACACACACATGTTGAACTATAACAGTGAACTACAAGCTTATGGATAGGAAAAGGTGATCTCGTGGTTCTGGTTGCTGGAAAGTTTGCAGGCTGTTGGTACAAGTAGAGTCGGCCGGTGTGGCCAAGCGGTTCTAGGCGCTCAGTCCGGAACCGTTCGACCGCTACGGTCGCAGGTTCGAATCCTGCCTCGGGCATGGATGTGTGTGATGTCCTTAGGTTAGTTAGGTTTAAGTAGTTCTTTCTAGGGGACTGATGACCTCAGATGTTAAATCGCATAGTGCTCAGAGCCATTTGAAACATTTGTACAAGTAGAGTCCGCCAGGAAAGTCACACTTACATGCTGCTCTTTATCCTACTCTAATATTACTTAAGTGCTGTGCGTTCTGCTGGGGTGACTTGTCGGCATCGGCAATGAGTGAGAGTCACGTGGGACTGTGTACGTAGGCACGACGGCAAGAGGACGAGTCGTGTGTTGAGTCGTGAGGGCAGATCCACCGCCCACGCTGATGTGGTTGACCTAGAGGTCGGAAGGACAACCTCCTTCGAGTCTGTTATAAGCTGATTGAATTGGAGTCACCGAGTTGCTTCGGTGGGTTGCTTGCGGCATAAGTGAATATGCCAGTGTACTAAAATACTTTGGAATTGTTTTAGTTATTGATCACTTACCTCGGTGTCGTGACTAACTATCTTGACGGCAGTTGAGGAAGTGTGGCTACGCCCAACCAACCGACATGAAGCGTGGTTAAAGACGTAGCTATAAGTTCAACGAGTACTAAGTTCGGCTCTGGCGTTTCAAGACACGCCGAGATACGTCCCCGATTCTACCTTGTAGTTCGTTTGATAGTTTGGCGTGTAAATGTGCGCCGAGATAATTCTTGTCTTCTTAACTTTAGGGCATAATTTTTAGCGAACTTATTAATCAAGGTTTAAGGGCTGGCATCGGCCTAGTAACTCACGGAGGCTAACTTGTTTCTATTCAGTTGTATTCGGTTCAAATGGCTCTGAGCACTATGGGACTTAACATCTTTGGTCATCAGTCCCCTAGAACTTAGAACTACTTAAACCTAACTAACCTAAGCACATCACACGACAGCTAGCCATCACGAGGTTCAGTTGTATTGATCACCTGTTCTTTAGATAAGATTGTGTAGTTTATGTCTCAGAATAATGTCTGCCGTTGATATGTGTTGTGTTACAGATAATTGGCAGCGGTGAACGCAAGCATACTGGGAGCAGAGCACCACTGGGGCAGAGAGATATTTAAGGCCGTATCCTCTCCTTTACAGCTTGGGTTATGTTGTCACTGTTGCGTGATTCCATCTTTCCGGTCGAGAATTGTAGCATCTGAAGTTCAGTTGCACTGCAAAGTAGAGTACATTTCTATGTCATTTCCAGACTCGTGGCTCTCTCGTATTGATCTGAATCCTTGGTCTCCTCGCGTCTATCACGAATTCACACATAATATTGAAGCAACCTCATTTTAGGGGTATTGTCATATGGGCATGTTCTAGTTGTAATCATTCTAAGAATATTGTTGATTAATCAATCGAGTAAGTAAACTTGAAGCACCTTCTTAATTGTTTTAGTCATTTCTATATAGCTTTGTTTAGGAAAGTTGGCTAGCCAAACCTTAAAAGGTCTGTGTTCTTACCCTTAATCTGTTCCTCAGCTAATTGGAAGTAATGAGAGTTCTGATGGAAATTGTATGGACATTTGTACTATTTAAGTAAAGCTTTACCTGAGTATATTTACCTTGTCATATTCAAATTTCAAGTTTGGGTCTTGTTCCGGTTAAAAAAATTGTTATTTGACCAAGTGATCTGGCCTTGTAAGGCAGTCTCCTTTATCACTGTGATTGTGATTTTATAATGCTTTTCATTGTAATAAAATATGTGACAACTACAACGGATTACTGTTGCGATTTTGGTGTGTCACTACCATCACCACATAATACAGACAAACCGTGGACTTTTAGTAATTGGTTTAAGGAGGAAGACGATGTATTCCTTCCTGTTGCTGGAGAGTGGAAAATGAAACACGATTAGGGCCGATGCGCTTCTTCCGTGACTCAACCAAGGCTTTTGAGAGGGCAGACCACGGAAGACAATCACTACACTTCGGTATAATCTCAACAGTATTCAGTTAAGAGTCTCAAATACGAGTAGCGTGTCTTGTGTGACATCATTGTGGTCCAGGTCATCATACAGGCGACTGAACAGTGTGTTTCTGGCGGAGCATGTGTTCCTCAATAGAGACAAGTATACCTCAGCTGTATAAGCTACATTTGCAGAGAAGTTCGCAGGAGTGAAAATGCCTAGCCGCATTGCTGCACGGAACCTCGTCACCAAGTTTCAAAAGACCGAAAGCGTTCATAATGGTCCAAAATGAGGCAGGGCATCCACATCCATATCCGATGAGAAGGTGGCGGAGGTACAAGACATGTTGCTGCAAAGTCACAAGCAATCGGTTAGACAACTAGCTCAGTACGCCCACGTATCCGTGGATTCCGCTCACAAGATTCTCTGGAACTCACTGACCATGTATCCGTACAGAATATCAGTCGTGCATCAACTGAGAGGCACCTATCGCCCTGCGTGTGTAAACTTTTGCAACTGGTTTCTGTCCTCCTGCTGGACAATAGTGAGGGGCTTCTTGACACTATGTTTTTCACGAATGAGGCATGGTTTCACCTCTCCGATTACGTGAATAGCTAGAATAGTCCTGTGATTGCTAAGGAGAATCCGTATGAATTCAAGGTGTGTCCATCGCATGATCAAAAGGTTGGTGTTTGGTGCGCCGTGACTCGTAAACGCTTCATATGGGCCAATCTTGTTTCAGGACATCGTAAATGCAGAACGGTACTGCACCTGCATTCTGGAGTCCTTCCAAGGTGAACTGACTGAGGATGAAGTTGGGAATGCTTGGTTCCAACAGGATGGGCGACTGCACCTACCGCCACCATGGCGATGAACTTTCTAAAGGACATCTTCGGTGACCGCACCATCTCTCGAGGACTCTGGCCTCCGCGTTCGCCCGACTTGGCTCCACCCGATTATTGTGTATGGGGTATGTTGAAGGGAAAGGTTTATGAAGGCAATATGTACACAAGAACTCCAGGCTGCACTGACACGCCACATTCTGAACATCACTTCAGATATTCTGTACAGCATCTTCAAGAACACGCAGAAACGTGTGCAACTGTGTCTTCAAGTTCCAGGGGGTCATTTCCAGCCTCTCATGATTTTCATGACTTTAATACGGAAAATTATGAACAGCACAGTTACTTGTCACTGTATGTGTGTTGTATTTTTTAGTGTACATCAACGACTTCCGTTCGACTCTGGAAGATACCTCTAAAAGTGCTTCTGTTTTGCAAACATTCAAGTGCACAGCTGAATATAACTCAATTCGGTTTTTGAGAGGAATCAAGACTTGATTTATGAGACGCCCTGCATAAACCGCAGGGCAGGGCAGAAAGTATAAATTATGCAAAGGGGCCAACAAAAGGGGGTGTCAGTTACACTCGAACCTACAACTTTATTATTTGATCAAACATTACATGAGGACCCCCAAAAATAGTTTTTTATCACACAGCTTTTATCTTTGGGACTTGATTCCCGGCTGAAAGACACTTTAATTTAAAAACGGCTTAAGACCAATAACTTAAAACGCAAGCATAATCAGAAATTTAAAAGGCAAGCCTTATCTTAAAACAGTTCTTTTGTTAGGCTGAAGTAAACAAGTTAAATAGAAATTGGCGGAAGGCCTATTTTTTTAAATACCAAAGACCTTACGTGAAACAGTACTTTAAACTAGGCTGAAGGCCTTAGGAGGATAACAACTCTAATTTAAAACGAAAATCGGCTAGAAGCCCTACAAGTACAAACAGCGAGAGCAAATTCTAAAAAAATCGGGCACTACACACAAACGGGCTCAGATGTTCGGCTTGCAGTGAGTCAGGCAGTCGGCCCAACCATTCACGATCCGACGACAACCCAACCGACAGACAGTCAGAGGATCCACCGACAAGACAACAATATAACTTCCTCTTCACCCGACCAGGGCTCAACAGGGAGTTCAGTGGAACAATGAAGAAGATTTGGCGCCCACAACCAATCATACTCGGAGTTGTCAAACTACACACTGTGCTGGACGGCAACAACACCATGAGGAAACTACACTGCCTGAAATTTACGTCAACGGTTAGGGCAGGTAACCGGAACGTTAATGGCCACACGGCAGAACATTCCGCTGGTGAAGTTCAATACAAATAACCAAATACAGTGTAATTCCACCGGAGGATGGCTAGAAATTTCCAAGTTGAAAACTGCGTTGTTTCTCGCGGGAATATCCACACAGCCGACAACAAACTCCAAACGGCACAACTTGAACAGTCTTGACTTGCTGGTGGTTTAAATCTAAACTAAATTTCCGTGTCCAGGGTCGGTGAGCCACGGACCTCATAGCAATGGGAACAGCGCCACACTCTCCGACACCGCGTAGAGACCGCCAGCGGGCCCCGGACAAACTACGCCCCGCCGAGAATTCCTCACTGCTCCACGCCAACCGACCGACTCGTCGCACACCGCCCAGCCAGAAACTGTAAGCGCCAGGCCAAAGTCCAAGGTGCGAATATCGATACACACTGCTGCTGCTACACGCTGAAGGCGAGGATAACAGCATAATCGCGATAACCGTGGGAGATTAAAGACAGAATCTCAATGAAGGTTTAATCCACAGCATAGCAAGAGCTAGCCACGGCTCAATTTACAGTTATTAGCCTAATTTTTAGTTGCAGTCAAACACAGTACAGAATAGCATAAATCAACTTCGAGCCATTCGGATCGTATTATGGTATTTACTTACCAGCCTCACGTTGGTATCTATTTTATGGGTGTAACACTGATAGTGCAGTACACCCAGGAGCTCTAGAAATTTGAGGTTGGCAACGGGAACAGTTTTATAAGAAACAGAAAATTACATACAGCAAATACAAGACCGATGCACGATCCTAAGGTACAGAGTGCATCCTTAACTGCTGCTCAAAAAAGTTTGCTACAGTCATTTTCATTAGGCTTTCTCCAGAGTGGAAAACTCAAGTTTTAGGGGGCCCTGTTTCGTGGATTTTCGACTTGTAAATCTGCTTTACTCATATTGTAGGAATACTTTACGTCCACTTAATTGTTTAAATAGAAAACTAGTGTAGTGAAATGAATGGAAAAGGAGATAAAATTGTCCGAATTTAGTTTAGTTCCTCTTTTTGCATTGTCATGTACGACCAAGGGGTCCATCGAAGTTGTCGGTTCCATCGAAATTACCAGTAACCGACAACAGAAGCACATCAGTCAAAGTGACACTGCCCAGAGGTTTGAGTTTCAGTCCGTGACATTGCAGCGATGTCTGCTGAACAGAAGTTACACATTTGCCAGCCAAAGATCACGAAAAAATTTCCTACCGCCGAATTCTAACGTCTAGAATTTAGGAGAACCGATAAGTACAACAAATACTAGGGTAGTTACTAGTGAAAGGTTAATTAAGCAGTGTAAACGATGTCAAGAAGAGAGTAATAAAGAACACAAAGAGAAAGTTATTAATATGTAGGAAGAGACAAACGTCATTCACGAGATTGAAGAGTGTGTTAAGAAGAAGAATAAAAATGTGCATGTGGACTCTAATGCAAATGATGAGGGGATTAAGGAATAAAGAGTGGATTTTACTGAGTAGCTAGGAAATAGGAAAAATTTTGAGACTACTGAAACAGCTTAGTGACTAGCCAAGATCTGCGAACCTAGAGTGGAGTTGTCAGGTGGTAACTATAAACAAATTACAAAGCAATCCAGTAGAGCACGAAAATGTTTATACATGGATTGGTCAAGTATACAATGTAAATATAGACCATAAATGATGACTAACTGAAACCCTCACCTGCCGATAGGTGTTGTTGATATACCTCGATGTGGACAGCTGAAGATGTGTGCCCCGACCGGGACTCGAACCAGGGATCTCCTGCTTACGGGAATCGCCAAAGCATGCGCGAGTAATGAGTGGATGGGTAAATGTCTATAAGGTACATTACATATGTAGAATTGTGGACAGTTGGGAATGTGAGTCTCACGGGAAGCGTGCAAGGGATAAGTCCCTGCAGTCGCGCTATTCATCTGTGTCCTCGGTGGCTCTGGTGGATAGAGCGTCTGCCATGTAACCAGGAGATCCCGGGTTCGAGTCCCGGTCGGTGAACACATTTTCAGCTGTCCACATCGAGGTATATCAACAACACCTGTCTTCAGTTGAGGGTTTCATTTAGTCATCATATATTCCAGGGACAAGCTGCATGGTCATCAACAGTATCTGTTCTTTCGAGAACAGTTACTGTCCTCGTATACACACTGCTGGAAATGGAAAAAGAACACATTGACACCGGTGTGTCAGACCAACCATACTTGCTCCGGACACTGCAAGAGGGCTGTACAAGCAATGATCACACGCACGGCACAGCGGACACACCAGGAACCGCGGTGTTGGCCGTCGAATGGCGCTAGCTGCGCAGCATTTGTGCACCGCCGCCGTCAGTGTCAGCCAGTTTGCCGTGGCATACGGAGCTCCATCGCAGTCTTTAACACTGGTAGCATGCTGCGACAGCGTCGACGTGAACCGTATGTGCAGTTGACGGACTTTGAGCGAGGGCGTATAGTGGGCATGCGGGAGGTCTGGTGGACGTACCGCCGAATTGCTCAACACGTGGGGCGTGAGGTCTCCACAGTACATTAATGCTGTCGTCAGTGGTCGGTGGAAGGTGCACGTGCCCGTCGACCTGGGACCGGACCGCAGCGACGCACGGATGCACGCCAAGACCGTAGGATCCTACGCAGTGCCGTAGGGGACCGCACCGCCACTTCCCAGCAAATTAGAGACACTGTTGCTCCTGGGGTATCGGCGAGGACCATTCGCAACCGTCTCCATGAATCTTTGCTACGGTCCCGCACACCATTAGGCCGTCTTCCGCTCACGCCCCAACATCGTGCAGCCCGCCTCCAGTGGTGTCGCGACAGGCGTGAATGGAGGTACGAATGGAGACGTGTCGTCTTCAGAGATGAGAGTCGCTTCTGCCTTGGTGCCAATGATGGTCGTATGCGTGTTTGGCGCCGTGCAGGTGAGCGCCACAATCAGGACTGCATACGACCGAGGCACACAGGGCCAACACCCGGCATCATGGTGTGGGGAGCGATCTCCTACACTGGCCGTACACCTCTGGTGATCGTCGAGGGGACACTGAATAGTGCACGGTACATCCAGACCGTCACATAACCCATCGTTCTACCATTCCTAGACCGGTAAGGGAACTTGCTGTTCCAACAGGACAATGCACGTCCGCATGTATCCCGTACCACCCAACGTGCTTTAGAAGGTGTAAGTCAACTACCCTGGCCATCAAGATCTCCGGATCTGTCCCCCATTGAGCATGTTTGGGACTGGATGAAGCGTCGTCTCACGCGATCTGCACGTCCAGCACGAACGCTGGTCCAACTGAGCCACCAGGTGGAAATGGCATGGCAACCCATTCCACAGGACTACATCCAGCATCTCTACGATCGTCTCCATGGGAGAATAGCAGCCTGCATTGCTGCGAAAGGTGGATATACACTGTACTAGTGCCGACATTGTGCATGCTTTGTTGCCTGTGTCTATGTGCCTGTGGTTCTGTCAGTGTGATCATGTGATGTATCTGACCCCAGGAATGTGTCAATAAAGTTTCCCCTTCCTGGGCAATGAATTCACGGTGTTCTTATTTCAATTTCCAGGAGTGTATAAACAAATTACAAAGCAATCCAGTAGAGCATGAAAATGTTGATACATGTTTTGGTCAAGTATACAATGTAAATATAGACCATAAATGATGACTAACTGAAACCCTCACCTGCCGATAGGTGTTGTTGATATACCTCGATGTGGACAGCTGAAGATGTGTGCCCCGACCGGGACTCGAACCAGGGATCTCCTGCTTACGGGAATCGCCAAAGCATGCGCGAGTAATGAGTGGATGGGCAAATGTCTATAAGGTACATTACATATGTAGAATTGTGGACAGTTGGGAATGTGAGTCTCACGGGAAGCGTGCAAGGGATAAGTCCCTGCAGTCGCGCTATTCATCTGTGTCCTCGGTGGCTCAGGTGGATAGAGCGTCTGCCATGTAAACAGGAGATCCCGGATTCGAGTCCCGGTCGGGGAAAACATTTTCAGCTGTCCACATCGAGTTATATCAACAACACCTGTCGGTAGTTGAGGGTTTCAGTTAGTCATCATATATTCCAGGGAAAAGCTGCATGGTCATCAACAGTATCTGTTCTTTCGAGAACAGTTACTGTCATCGTATATATATATACATAGACCATAGTTATCAGCTAATGAACGCAAGCAAATCAGAAACTTCTCCTGCTGAAAGTGAAAAGATTGATACAGTAATAGCTCTGGAGGTTGTGTGCAATGAGAATATGGAGTGAGCCAATTAGTAACTTCTCTAGCAATAAGTGAAAGTGTGGACACAGGTGTCGATCAAAATGCAGTGCACAATGAAATATGTAATGGCTAATGAGAAAACGAACCAAGTGCAAGATGAAATCTTATTCGCAATTGAACCTGCGTCCGTACAGATTTGTCAAGAGATGTGTGCGTCGTTGCAGACGGATAGCAGTAACATTTAAATCACACCAGAAGACACGGAGGTCGAATCACTTACACCAAACACAGTCGTAAGGTTCGTAGGTTTTATGTTGTTGTAAATTATAATTGTATTTACTGCAATGGGACAAAGATGAATTAGCGCGCTCCAGGAGTAGCGAATAAATTAGTGTTATCGGTGGTTGAGTTGCTGGCCAGTCAGTTGAGTAGCGCTAGGACATTCTTATTTGAGGCATAATAGCGAGCAGTTGAGATTTTCAGGGAATGAGCTCTGTTTTTGTGAATTTGGGAGAAGCTATGAGGAATACTTTATCATGGAGATCAAAATTCATTTAGTACTTCCTTGTCATTGGTACTCATGGAGATGATTTTGGAGGAATTATCAAGGTATATTTGTAATTTTTGTAGTGTAGCCGCGTATGGAAGTGAAACATGGACGATAAATAGTTTAGACAATAAGAGAAAAGAAGCTTTCGAAATGTGGTACTACAGAAGAATACTGAAGATTAAATGGGTATATCACATAACTAATGAGGAGGTATTGAATAGAATTGGGCAGCAGTTTGTGGCACAACTGTCTTGAAGAAGGGATCGGTTAGTAGGACATGTTCTGAGGTATCACGGGATTACATATTTAGTACTGGAGGGCAGCATGTAAGGTAAAAATCGTGGAGAGAGAGGAAGAGATGAATGCACTAAGCAGATTCAGAAGGATGTAGGCAGCAGTAGGTACTGGGAGATGAAGAAGCTTTGCACAGGATAGAGTAGCATGGAGAGCTGCATCGAACCATTCTCAAGGCTGAAGACCACAACAAAAACAACAACAACAACAACAACTGTGTAGGTAACAGAATTTCTTAACTTCGTCTACTCCGTGACCATCAATCCTAATGCATATGTTTCTCGCTGTTCTCATTTCTACTACTTCCCACTTTCGCCTTTCTTCGATTTACTTTCAATCCATACTCTGTACTGTTCATTCCATTCAGCATATCACGTAATTCTTCTTCACTTTCACTCAGGATAACAAAGTCATCAGCGAATCCTACCATAGATATCCTTTCACCTTGAATTTTAATTCTCCTCCTGAACCTTTATTTTATTTCCATCATTGTTTCCTCGATGTACAGATTCAACAGTTTGGGCGAAAGACTACTTCCTTGTCTTACACCATTTTTAATACGAGCAATTCGTTCTTGGTCGTCCGCTCTTATTATTCTCTCTTGGCTGTTGTACGTATTGTATATGAGCCGTCTCTCCCTGTAGCGTACCCCTATTTGCCTCAGAATTTCTAACGTCTTTCACCATTTTTCATTGTCGAACGCTTTTTCCAGGTCGACAAATCCTATGAACGTGTCTTGATTTTTCTTTAGTCTTGCTTCTTTTATTAACCGCAAGGTCAGCATTGCCTCTCTCGTCCCTTTACTTTTCCTAAAACCAAACTCATCGTCATCTACCGCATTCTCAGTTTTCTTTTCCATTCTTCTGTACACTATTCTTGTCAGCACCTTGGGTGCATGAGCTGTTAGGCTGATAGCGTTATAATTCTAGCGCTTGCCAGCTCCTGCCGTCTTCGGAATTTTATGGCTGATGCTTTTACGAAAGTCAGATGGTATGTCACCAGAATCATACATTCTACACACCAACGTGAATTATCGTTTTGTTGAAACTTTCCCCAACGATTTTAGAAATTCTGATGGTGTTATCTTTCCCTCCTGCCTTATTCGAACTTAAGTCCTCCAAAGCTCTTTTAAATTCTAATACCGGGTCCACAATCTCTTATAAATCGACTCCTGTTTCTTCTTCTATCACATCCGACAAATACTCCTCGTTATGCAGGCTTTCAATGTATTATTCCATCTATCCTCTCATCTGCATTTAACAAAGTTCTCGGCGCTTCAGTCTGGAACCGCGTGACCGCTAGCATGGATGTGTGTGATGTCCTTAGGTTAATTAGGTTTAAGTAGTTCTAAGTTCTGGGTGACTGATAACTTCAGATGTTAAGCCCCATAGGGCTCCGAGCCGTTTGAACCATTTTCATTTAACAGTGGAATTCTTGTTGTACTCTCAATATTATCTCCCTTGCTTTTAATGTCACCGAAGGTTATTTAGACTTTCCTGTATGCTGAGTTAGTCCTTCTTTTTCGATTTATGCACATTTTTCATGCAGGCATTTCTTCTTAGCTTCCCTGCACTTCCTATTTATTTCATTCCTCAGCGACCCGTATTTCTGTATTCTTGACTTTCCCAGAACTTCTCCTTCCTCCTTTCATCGATCAATTGAAGTATTTCTTCTGTTACCCATTGTTTCTTAGAAGTTACCTTCTTTGTACCTACGTTTCCCTTCCCAGCTTCTTCTCTTTTTAGGGATGTCCATTCCTCTTCAACTGATTCTTTCATCATCCTGCCATTTCTAAGTATACCTCTTCCTCTTGTGTATTCGCTATAGTATTGTCTATTACTAGCTGAAGTTTTCTCAGGACTCTATTAATCTCTCATTCCTTGTCCCAGGCCCGTATTCTCCTCCAACCTTTTCTTCTACTCCTTCCCCTACAACTGCACCCCGGTCCCCCTTGGCTATTACATTTTAATCTCCCTTTACATACTGCATTACCCTTTCAATATTCTCATATTCTTTCTATACGTCTTTATCTTCAGCTTGTGACGTTGGCATGTATACCTGAACTATGGCTGTCGGTGTTGGTTTGCTGTCTATACTGATAAGAATAACCCTATCACTGAACTGTTCACAGTAACAAACTCTCTGCCCTGCCTTCCTATTCATAACGAACCGTACTTCGGTATGCCATTTTCTGCTGCTGTTGGTATTACCCTATATTCATCTCATCAGAAATTCTTGTCTTTCTTCCACTTTACTTCAGTGACCCCTACTGTGTCTAAATTGAGTCTTTGCATTTCCCTTTTCAGATTTTTTAAATTCCCTACCACGAACAATCTTCCGATAGTCTACGCCTCGACTTTTAGAACGTTATTCTTTCGTTGATTGTTCAATCTTTTTCTCATGGTAACCCGCCCCTTGGGAGTCTCCTACTGGATATCCGAATGGGGGACTATTGCGGAATCTTTTGCCAAAGGAGAGATCATTATGACACTTTTTCAATTGGAGGCCACTTCTCCTGTGGATACATGTTACGTGTCTTTAACGCAGTGATTTCCATTGCCTTCTCAATACTTATTCCGTCGATGTTTGTTAATTCCTCCGCCTTCAGGGGAAGATTCCCACCCGTTGGGCAAGAGAGTGCCCTGAACTTCTGGTTGCTCCTTAGCCTTCTTTGACAAGCCCGTTGGCAGAATGAGGGTGACTTCTTATGCCGGAATTCTTCGGCCGCCAATGCTGTTTATTAATCAAAATTTAAGCAGCGACGGGTTTCGAATCCGCAACTGTAGATGTTTTAATTATGAATCAAAGACCCCTAGCAAGTACATCAACTTGCGGTGGACAGTGTTGGTAATTTCGAAGTCTTAATTTCTTCTGGCTAGGCAGCAATTTATCTTTGTATGAAGATGCTGACTGAAGATGAAGTCTAGTGACGTTGCAACTCTCGAAGAATGAAATTACAATGAAATACAGACCATTAGCTGTTCACATGCGTTGATAAATGTCAACGGGGATAGTTGAAAATGTGTGCTCACACTGAGACTCAAACATGGGATCTCCTGTTTACATGGCAGACGCCCTGCACGAGTGAGCAGTCAAGGATAGTGCGACTGTAGGGACTTATCTCCGGTACGCTCACCGTGATTCGCACATTTGCAAGGATCTTCTTCAGTGCGGATGCGCTCACCAGGCTCAAACTTTTACGGGAATCGGTAGATTGACTGTAGCGAGTTATGAGTACGGTGGACAGGGGAACTACAAGCGTATTGTGGACAGTAAGTTGGAAAGACGCTCTCACAATTTCCTCTTTATCGTCAATCGATGAGTCGCGTAGAGCGTCTGCCATGTAAGTACGGGAGCCCAGATTAGATTCCCGGTCGGAGAACACATTTTTATATTTATCAGCGCCTGTAAGCAGCTAACTGTCTGATTTCATTGTAATTTCATTCTACGAGAGTTGCAAGATCACCAATTGTATCTGTTGTTTCGGACAGGTCAGAAAGAGCAGATATCATCGTCATATACTGTAGGTAAGGCTTACCGGGCGATGATCTTCTCCAGTGCGGATGCACTCACATTGCTCAAACTCTTACGGGAATCGGTAGATTGACTGCTGTGAATAATGCGTGCAGTGGGCGGGGGCATTGCAAAATTAGTGGTGGACAGTAAGCTGGATATGTGGGTCTCACGGGGAGTGTGTCGGAGGTAAGCCACTGCAGTCGTACTATGATCTGTGTCGTTGATGGCTCAGGCGTATAATGTGTCTCTCATGTAAGCAGCAGATCCCAGGTTCGAGTACCCGTCGAGGCACATGTTTTATACTGTCTCCGTTCATATTTTTCAACGGCTGTAAGCAGCTAAGGGTCGGGATTTCATTGTAATTTCATTTATCTTTGAGATTATTCTTAGTCTAACATAGCACTTCATATAGCGTATCTTTTACAATGTGCTTCATACTGAGTTCCAGTGAAATAGTTTTCACTGAGCATGCAGTTAGTATTATTTGGCGACATTGGTTCTCAAATGCAAATCAGTGCTATTCGCATATGTGCTAACATTTGTATTTTCTATTTCAGCTATTGTTATTTCATTATAATTTTTGTGTCTGATTAGGTGTAAAATTTATTTATATTTCTGCATAAGAACATTGAGTGTGAAGACCATCGTTGCACAGCCAGGCAACAGTACAAACTGTGAAATATTTGAGTTTTACCTAGATGTTTTCCGAATATTTTTGTTACGTCAAATAATTTATTACTTTCGGTTATTTAAATGCAAAACGATATTTTGTTCGGTAATTCAGTGTTTTTACATCTCAACATTATAGCTAGCAACACAGTATTCGTTCGTGTTACTAGATCGTAAACTACGCCACAAACTAAGGATTTAATTATTAATAAAATGGTGAGTTCTTTATTAGAAAACGCAGCAGTGAACAAGAAATTTCAGAAGAGGAATCGGTAGGTGAAAAGTCGCTTCACCCATACGACATTTCGCAACAACCACTTACTGAAACAGTCGATTCGGGTTTTGCTTCCATTTCTTGTAATCAACCATTACTCGAGCCAACGTCGATTACTGACGACACACACTCAGCCGTTGCAAATCCAGTAAACATGAATGCAGAAATCGCTAATCCAACTCTGCTACAGTTGCTACCAATATAAATATAGCTCTCAAACGAAACACGGAATAATATCAGAAGATGGACAAAACCTTGAACAATATACAAAATCACGAAAAGAAATAAGTAAAAACATGAAGAATACAAGAATGAACTCAAATCTCAATCCGGAAACTTGTGGAAAAACAGCAAAATCTCTGTAGAAAAATCCAACAAGAAATGAGACATGAGTTACGAGCGATTATTACTAGGCTAGAGGCCAGACTACGCAGTCTTGAAATTGAACAAAATAATTTAAAAACTACATAACAGAACGACAAAGAAGAGCATCTCGCAATAATAATACCGCCCTACTGAGAGCAATGGTCTCGCAATGACAGAACGTCATGACCATCTTAATACCACTGTTGAAACAATTAGTGAGCAGGTTGGTGGATTAAATCAGATCCCTGACGAACGAAATGAACAACTGTGTGCATAAACAAAGAAAGTCGAATATTTTTCGGACACAACAGAATGTCAGACACTAAAGAATACTAAAGAATTTAAAAAAAATGTCATACTGAAGTCAATAAACAACAGAAAAGGGACATAAATATCAAACGAAAACAATTGACACGTATCGAATTCAAACTAGACAGTAATGACGACATTAATGACTTCTTATATTCACACTCACAACCAAGATCTGAAACTTGTGAAGAGACTAACTATTTGTGCTCTTTGTGACTTTACCAGGGAAAAATGCTTTTCGACAAGACAGGAGACACGATGGTGAGCCGTTCGTCAAGTGCAATAGAGAACATTCCAACTCTCACCAAAACGACAATTTCAATTACAAACACTTTCTCACTGCTCGTAAATTCAAAATTTCTTGAAACTTCAGCAATGACATTTACCCCCAAGCCTTGGTAGACCAGTTTTTGTTTTAACTACGTTGAATCTGGCACTTAAGCCACAAACTGGAATTAATGTGTGGATATCTCGAAAGCGAGCCAGCCATCAGAATACGGTCTTCAGTGATAGATATTTCAAAGTGAAGTTAATTTTTACCACACTCTCTTATCAACGTATTCGTCGCAAGCTATAGCGATTAAAATTTTTGATCATTCCGAGTTTTCTAGCCCAGTCAGATATTTTGAGGAGATATTACAACGGAACCAATATCTCACAAACCTTCACAAGCCCATCTGAGTTGACACGCATTTGCTTAACAGAACTGGCGTCACGTTTGCGTCACGTCGTTATTGACAGGAAGATCCAAAGACGACCTTGGTGTTTTCCAACGTTTGTTACAAGAACTGGAACTAGACGCAGAACTCGAAAACATGAGGACACACACCGCGACTCGCGATATTCGTTTCCGCCATAAGTTCATAGACTTGACGAACGGTCTCTCCAAATTAATTATCACAGAGACTTTTACATACTTCGTATGTATGCTTCACGCTAGAAAAACAAAAACAACTATCGTGATGGAAGCCATTTCTGTAGTGATTATCATAGCAAAAATCGACAAAACAGACGCTATTAAAACGAGCACAGATATACGATAGTAATCAGAACATCTGCAGGGGTAAGTCGTATTCTAATGGATACTATTCTGATAGATCAAGCCCACAGAACTCATGGCAAATCAGAAATTATACAGTCATCAAAATGGGGAACGTTATCAAAACAATAACAGACACCAACAGAGTCGACACTGGCAAAATCCAAGTACGCTAAGCCTGCCACGAGACGTAGAGGTAGCTAAAGTAAGACAGTCTAACCCGGCCAAGAATCGTCGGCATGGAAGTAACACAGACCAATGAGTCGCGACGCCGGCGGGTGGTGGCGTTACTGACAGGAATGCACTACACAACAGAGACTTGTAATTCCGGCAAAAAACAATGCGTCACACCACATAGAATATACCGCTGTTACAACACTAAACTTTGCCTATTTAAAGAAATATCTGTGACGTTTTGCTGAGTCATTAAATGTAAAATTTAGTACGAGTTCTACTGCGATATACAGATTATAGTTGTGTTCTCCAGATGGAAAGTGAGTTTTGCAAAATAGAAGTGGTACTGACGAATTACAAGTATATTAAGGTTATACCATTTCAAGCAATAATTACAGGTTGTCGAAGGTGATATTGTGTTGTCTGAAGGAAATTTTCAGTGTCTGAGGTAATATGTATTTTTATGGAGATTTTCTTTCTACTATCAGTTGTACAATAACGAAGGTTTGTTTGCTCAGTAGTGTTATTTATGAAGTGTGACTGTGGGGTGTTTCTCGTGTCAGGATTAATTAATGAAACAGCGCAGTGAATATTTGCTATTGATTATTTATGAGATATGAGGATATTATGAGATTGAGATTATAATGATGATGAAACAGTTGAGACCAATATTTTGAATGTATTTTTTATTACTTGATGATTATGAGGATAATGATCATAATGTGATAGAATGATGCAACAGTAACAAATAAAGATCTAATATAAGGAACGAGTAGATAATGGCTAAGGAATACGTTAGAGACCCTATTTTTGCTGAAATTTTGATGAAAAAACAGTAGAGATAAACATGTTGAAGGTATTTCTGATTATTGATGATGATGATTATAAGGATAATGATGATAATATGATAGTAAGAAAGGAATTGTGATGTGTTATGAGGAATGAGTAGGTAATGGTTAGGGCATATGTTGGGGACCCTGCTATTGTTGAATTGTCTTTGCATGAATGTATTTCATTAACTTGCAGATAGTAAAAGGAAGATGAACAATTATATGGTTAAGTAACACCAATACAGTAAAAGACAACACAGTTTTTTGTGAAATTTTTTTTTGATTATCATTTTGAAGTATGTACCTTTTCACACCTTTCTGTCTTTAGGTCAGATTGCGACAGACAATATAATATACGTATATATTTAAACAAATTTGACCGCTATGCATATACTCCAGACTTAAAAGACAAAATTGCATAGAAGATGCAACTTTGAATGAATGACAAGACCATTAATCAAAATATAGACATATTTTGTGGTAAAATGTACATTTTAATGATATTTCCCTTTTCCCTTTTAGACTAATTAGTTAATTTACTTACCATGGCGTATGTTGCTATTGTGGAACGTTTATAATCTTCTTGCATAACACTGTTATTGCATAACATAGCTCTGCCTCTTGTGATCTCATCCATTACATAATCATTGGTACCAACATGCATTATGACACTGACTTCTTACAGGGATTGTATGATAGCACTAGTATCTTACATTTTTGTGAAAACATATCTGGTTTTAGCTACTCCATTACTTTTATGATGAAACTTTTGTGTATGATTTCTATAGGCCTAAGAATGTGTTCTTCACACTGTTTTTTGCTGCAGATGTGTAGGATAAGATATTTTGCTGCATTGTCTTCCTGATGAAGTATTTGTTGTGCATGAATTTGGCTTTATCGCTAGATTGATGAACTATTTTTGTGAATATATGTATATTGCAAATGGTTCAAATGGGTCTGAGCACTATGGGACTTAACTGCTGAGGTCATCAGTCCCCTAGAACTTCGAACTACTTAAACCTAACTAACCTAAGGGCATCACACACATCCATGCCCAAGGCAAGATTCGAACCTGCGACCGTAGCGGTCGCTAGGTTCCAGGCTCTAGTGCCTAGAACCGCTCGGCCACCCCAGCCGGCTGTATATTGCAACCCCTATATTTTTAGAAGAGCTCACTTACAATAAGCATTTACTGTTAGGGGCTATATATAAGGTAAACGTCCTCTCATACCAGAATTATGAAAAAGAGTGTAGACAGCGAGTTGGAAAATGTATCAGATGCATTTAGGAATGAGAAAGAAATGTGTCTGCAGTGTGGAAGTATATGTAGGTTGACTAATGATTGTGTTAGGTGGGTTTGGTGATGCAGAAGTGAAATTTAGGTGAACGAACGAAATAAAGAATATTATGAGAAAAACCTGAGCTTTCAGAGAACATATAGTACGCATACAGTTAAGAAGCTTATCAGTAGATTAGAGTAGCACAAGATACTAGAATAGATACATCTCACAGACTGAGACTTTGTTTCTGAAGTTCACTTCATTTCCTCTCCTTTTCCTTTACATGAACAATGATACATTTTTTGTTTGCCCTATATTCGTGGTCTATAGACCTTCACCTGTTATGTAGTATAAATGTTTCTTATGTACGTATTTTTACTATCACCGATTCTATGTTATACATATTAATTCTGAGTAACCAAACATTTTCACTAACGTAAGATCTATTATTGTGTGCAAACTAAATTTTTTGGTACGTTTTCATGGCCATTTGTCACCATTAGAAAAATGGTGTTATGTCAGTAACTGCTTTTTTTAACTTTACATTGTATCTGGCACAGAATATTGTGTACCTTTTTCTGTATGTAGATGTTTCCTAACCACTCTGATTCTTGTAATGTACAAATATACATGTTTTGTACATAAACTTGATTTTTACATTTTCATGCAATGCTCTTCTACTATTTCAACTATATGCTAGAAATAAAATAATTTCTTAGATATATTTAATGCGTAGGCTTCCATTAGACCCAGAAGAAGGCCGCTGCAATCGTGGCCGAAACGTTGGTTTTTCTGCAGCAGCAGTAGTTTTTACATTATGACGCAGTACCATAACCAGAAAACTTTTATGTCGTCTAATTTCTTAGAGACACAATCCTGCGTGTGTAGTTCACATTGCCAGTTTGTCATGTTAATCACAGATTCAATAAAGTCGCCAGGGATTTAAATAAAGGAAATAACAGTACTGAATTTATCTACCTGACTTCAAGAGGACATTCCAGCTGTCTACTTCTCTGAGACTGCTCATACTGTTTCAACATTTACTGACAATCTTCAGAGTGTAGTCAGTGGTGGACATTCAATTGCCTTACTGGCTGCCCCTTAAGCTGAAACATTTTCATACTTGTCAGCATTGCTCACCTGTAGGTTCAGCGCTGCAGGGTCAGCGACATCATCGGTGGCTGTACTTCAAGATATGTTTCAATATTATGCTTGTTGCATTCCTTTCTTAGCCTCAGGATTAATGGCAAGAGCCATTAACTGTACTTAGTTGATGATAAGTAATGCAACATTTTACCTTCAATTGAATCGGTCGATGGAGAAAGGAACTAAGTCACTTTTTGGCAATTTTCACTTTTTTTGCATAAATGTATTAAACTGACCATTACGCACCTTCTCGCCATGAAACGAACTATGTTTGCTTTTTTCCTGTGGGCATAACATGAGGTCGATTTATTACGTGCTGAGGAAAGAGGAAACAAGTCAGTAACTTTCTCTGTTTCACCAACAGACTGTGCTGTCAGTGAGCTTGTACTACGCCATCTTTAAACTAGATGGCGTTGGCTTGTAGCACGCAGGCGCAGAAATCGTAACAAGACACTAACTTGGTGCCAACTTTGTGATGTGTTGTCGTTATTATTGATTGTTGTTGTAAGTGTATGCCATCTTCCGAAATGTCACCCAAACTAAAGTGAAATGAATGTAAGCACAAGAGGCTAGAGATCACAGGTTGCCATAGAATGACCACAGTGAAAAGCAGTTCCTGGAAAACCTATCGGCTCTGATTGCAGATAAATTATCAGTACTAACATTTAGCCATTCAACATGTGTAGTGTAATATAAATTCCATAGCATGTGCTACATGCTTCGTCATTACTTAATAAATTAGCAGATGTTGGATGGAATGTTTCCAGCGTAACAGTGAGGATGATCGCACTGAGATACTTTCAAACGTTTTAAACATAGAAAAAATAAAATATGTATCTACAAGCACTAATTGTGGCAGGTGACATTACGAAAAGGAGGCCAAGAAAAGTTCTCAGTGACATCGATAGTATCTAGAAACATCATTCCTTCGTTTACTAAGCCATTGTTTGTGGTAGAAGAGTTCGTGTCTGCAACCGTGCATTTCCCAGTATCCATGATGTATCACAGAAACATGGTTTTCATATTTGCCAGTTACTAGTTGAAGCTCAAATTACAAAGCACATGCGTGGAACAAATTCATGCACAGCCGATATTTCGGAAAATGTATTAAACTTGATAGACACACACACATCACATCTTTTACACTAGGCTGAGAAGGAAATGAAATATCTAGATGCACTCTTGGATCAGAAAACTGTGCACGAAATATTCTTTACGAAGTATCCAGAAAAAAATGTGAAACACGACTTCTATACGAAACATTTTCGTGAAAATTACAATTTTCTTTTCGGTCGTCCGCAAATTGACGTATGTCGCAAATGTGAGGATCTTCAGCTCAGTCAAGAAGACCACATACCTCTTACAGCAGCATAACAGCTGTACACTTCGACTTGGATATTGCAGGACATTTTATAAATTGTATGGGCAGCGATGTCATTGTTGGACTAGCCTTCGACTTCTGCCAAACATTCCAGTGCAGGAAGCATTCTATGTGTATTTACGTCAACTGACGGTTAACTGTTTCTACATTTATGCTATAAAGTCCACACATTCCACGATGAGCTCTTATCATGAAGGTAAATTGAATTAGGGAGCGAATGAGGTCTGTTCATTCCTATAACACTATACTGAAAACTACGTAGCGAAGAATAAAAATAATACTGTAGTAAGGATGTGCCTTGCATTGACAGCCACTGAAACATAAAAAAAAGAATCATTCTCAGACTTCCCGAAAGAGGTCACTACTTTCTCCCTTGTGAAGGTGTTTTTGTAACACTGAAGACACAAATACTGAAATGTGACCGAGTTTACATGCCTAAAGAGTATGTGGAAATCATAGCAAACACTATTCCTGAAGTTAAAATCGCTATGGTGGAAAGTGAAGACATAATGGATTTTGATACATGGTGGCTTCGTCATTACAAAAAAAGAAAAAAAGTACAGTCTAGAGAAACGGCGCATCTCAAGATACCTCGTCAAGAAAAACAAAATTTTTCTGTAGCCATGTTCAAAGAACTTCGTTATGCAGTAACGAAACAAGAAGTCGTGACTGCCTACCCTTTCATAAACAGCTGTGTCAGTTACTCCTTGAATGTGGCAAAAACTAAACTTGCTTCGTTTTACATTGGGTTGCAAAGGCTATATGATGGAAAAAAGGTTAGAATCATTAAAGAGAAAATTGAAGATATTCATGGACTGCTCAAGTACATCCATGGAGAGGACGCTGCGATTTTTATGGGGAGATAATGAAATGTACGGCTACAATTAATAACTCACTGTGATAAGTTATGAACTATCCAGAACTTTAAATTCTATGAAGTAGATGTTTTCATGTTCAGTTGAAGATAATTTTCCATTAGTTAATCAATAAATTTCACTTTTAGACCAGAAATGTGTAAGTTTAAATGTTTTGTACTTAGGGACAGTGCTAAATTCCCATGTTGAATGGAGCAGGGAACTATGTTATAAATTTTCAACTTTTTTTCAGAAGGTACTTTTTAGAATACATGAAAATTACTTTCATTCAAAGTATGGTTGGTTGGGGTTGTTTGCGGAAGGAGACCAGACAGCGAGGTCATTGGTCTCATCGGATTAGGAAAGGATGGGGAAGGAAGTCGGCCATGCCCTTTCAAAGGAACCATCCCGGCATTTGCCTGGAGCGATTTAGGGAAATCACGGAAAACCTAAATCAGGATGGCCGGAAGCCGGATTGAACCGTCGTCATTCACAGTATGTACGATTAGCGTGCAACAAATGCCGAAAATTTCAACACAAGTCTGTCGAATAGTTTAACTATAAGACAGATTCTTGTCTCTCCTGTAAAATAACAGAAAGTGACGTAGTTCCTTTCTTCACAGACCGATTCAATTATTTTTATGTACTAGCCTTAGGATTAATGATATTAGACAGTGGAGCAAATCTTCAGCGATTATGTGTGACAGAATATTTATCTACAGTGTACAGCACCCGGAAAATAGTATACTTGCTTCCTCCCTGTGCAAAGACAATATCCATATGCAAATCACAAATCATAACTGTCTTTTGCACGTTTTGTACCCAAAATCCTAACACTTGTAACGTTATTTATAATTGTAACTTATAGTTATTACTTCTTCGCAATTAAAAACAAATTCTTCTTCTTGCCTTACCACAGATAAGACAATTAGTATGAAATTTTTCTAGGGTCAGGGAATAATATACGTTTTTCTGGTATTGTAAATCATTAACCTTTACTGTAGTGAGACAAAGATGAATAAGTGCATTGCGTGAGAGGTGAATAATATTCTTGACCCTGTGTTTAGTTTTATCTTTAGCTGATTTGCTACTCATTCTGTTGAGCAGCACTGGAACATTCTTGTTTGGATCGTAGTAGAGAGCAGTTGAGTTTATTCATAGAATAAGATCTTTAATTGTGAATCTGGGAGGAGATATATGGCCTATTTTACTATGGAGATATAAATTAATTTAATTCGTTCTTGTTATTTATAATGATGGAGAAGTTTTTGAAGGAATTTTACAGCTATGTTTGTAATTTTTGTAATGAGAGAAATTTATGGTTGTTGGTCTTCTTATGTTGTGCTGTCTTTGTCTCAATAACCAGATTTTAATTTTTTAAAAATGATTTTCTTTAAAGTGAATCCCGCCTCAGTGATTCATTGATTCGTAGTGTATGTGTGCGCTCTATCTTAAGCCACATGCAATCACATGTTGTTACTGAAAAAATAAAGCTTTCGAGAACGTCAGTAATTCAGACACAAAAACAACCGTTTTGCTGAGGGAAACTTACATGCACATTCGGCCCTGCAATCCATAACCACATGAGCTTACAACGAAACTACGCACTTGTATGGGTCGTGGTGAAGAGGTAACTAACTTTAGGAACCACTGCTTGGGCCTGCCCGTCGCCGAGTTCCATTCCGGACCTTTACGAACGCTTAAATGCGAGAATACACAGAGCTTTTTTCACCTGGAATTCTTGTATCAGGTGTTGTGCTAGCAAGTACAATAATTTGTAGCCCACTGTGTTGGTAATTTCAAATAGTTATTTTCTTCGTACTAGAGTAGTAATTTATCTTTTTTGATATTCCTATACTAACATTGCACTTCATATCACCCAACTTTCATAATATGTTTCGATACCTAGTGTTAGTGACATAGATTTCATTGGGCATGCAATTACTTTGCTTTGGTATTAAATTAGATTCAGTTTTTAATTTCAAGTTTTATTTCACGACACTGTACATATGCAGAACACAGAGCGGACCAACAGTCAGTTTTGTTCAGTAACTGAATATGACACTTAAATAACACATCACACGAGGAGAAAGTTTTGGAAATCAGTATATCCAGTTTCTCACATGGAGCAATTATGTTATAGAAATCTTACACAGTATTCACAAATGGATCTAGAATAATGAGGATAGAGGACGAAGTTTACAGGGATGTAGCACATACACACAGAAAGCCAGCAAGGAATTTATCTTTGTGAAAACCAATAGTGTGTTTTATATTATACATTTTTACAATTTGTATTGGAAATCTCTGATAAAGAATTACTGCAAGTACGACAACAAATTTCAGTGTATAGGAATTATGACAGATCTTTACGTACAACAGTATGAACAGCTTTCATGAATAAAATTAGTAACTGGAGGCTATCAGAAATGAGAGAGGTTTAAGAAAAACAAGAACAGAAGTGTAGCTAAGCTTGTGGAAATAAGGTTAACACAATTGTTGCATAGGGATTAAATAGCTCTTTTGTTGTAAGACCGTCTGGCGGCTGTTACACTCCCAACTGAGTGGAATTTTATTTCTTATCTCATGTTCATAGATGAGTAAATTGATTCTTTCAGGTACAATGAAAATAGTAAATGGAAGGGTTGTTCTGGCATTCCCAGTGTAGTGAATCGTGTAACAGTAGCTACATATATAATTGAGGCTTGGAAGATTGATATCTTTCCTTGATTCATAAAGAACTTTGAAAAGCTGCTAATAATGAAAATGATTCATGGAATATTACTTTGGTCAGTCTTTACCATTATGCTTCAACAGCCAGTCTACAAGTACTGTACAGTAATTGATTAAGGATACATGATCTAATTTTATGCTTTTACCGTTATAGCATTATATTGCATTTAAATATTAAAATGTTATTATACTAAGGTAAAGAACCTGTACATGTGACTGACACCTGAGTGACTTTTTTCTCCAATGATAATATCTGTAAATTATATTCTGCACACTCAGTAGCTACCAATATTATGGTGTTCACCTTTTCATTTCCATAAGCATTAAGCTTTTGTCCTGTATATGTTGTGGTTTGGTATTATAGCTCACTATATCTGTTAAGTTAGATACACTGAACAGATGTGTATCTTGTACATAATTCTTTTTTGTCTCTTTTGTGGTTATTCATAATAACTGAAATGTCAGCATAATACAGAGAGCAAATAGAACATCTTTTGTTATACTTATGCAGTGTTCATGTCATTCGATGTCTTTACTGTATAACTTAGGACAACAATCAAGATTTCATTGTATTAGATACATTGAAACTGCACACAGGTGCTATTTTGATGTCATCACATATTTTCAGTGTCTAAGATATAGAAAACTAGGAATTTCACTGTGTAAGATGCTTAGTGATATTACACATTTATATGTAACATATTCTTTGTATGTATTCTATTGTAACTTCGAATTCGGATGTGGTTAACATAGTATTAAATTTTTACTGATTCATATATTCTGGGCACCTGCTGGAGGGACTCAGTACTATATACATATATATATATATATATATATATATATATATATATATATATATATATATATATATATATATATATATATATATACTCCTGGAAACTGAAATAAGAACACCGTGAATTCATTGTCCCAGGAAGGGGAAACTTTATTGACACATTCCTGGGGTCAGATACATCACATGATCACACTAACAAAACCACAGGCACATAGACACAGGCAACAGAGCATGCACGATGTCGGCACTAGTACAGTGTATATCCACCTTTCGCAGCAATGCAGGCTGCTATTCTGCCATGGAGACGATCGTAGAGATGCTGGATGTAGTCCTGTGGAATGGGTTGCCATGCCATTTCCACCTGGCGCCTCAGTTGAACCAGCGTTCGTGCTGGACGTGCAGACCACATGAGACGACGCTTCATCCAGTCCCAAACATGCGCAATGGGGGACAGATCCGGAGATGTTGTTGGCCAGGGTAGTTGACTTACACCTTCTAGAGCACGTTGGGTGGCACGGGATACATGCGGACGTGCATTGTCCTGTTGGAACAGCAAGTTCCCTTGCCGGTCTAGGAATGGTAGAACGATGGGTTCGATGACGGTTTGGATGTACCGTGCACTATTCAGTGTCCCCTCGACGATCAACAGAAGTGTACGGCCAGTGTAGGAGATCGCTCCCCACACCATGATGCCAGGTGTTGACCCTGTGTGCCTCGGTCGTATGCAGTCCTGATTGTGGCGCTCACCTGCACGGCGCCAAACACGCATACGACCATCATTGGCACCAAGGCAGAAGCGACTCTCATCGCTGAAGACGACACGTCTCCATTCGTCCCTCCATTCACGCCTGTCGCGACACCACTGGAGGCGGGCTGCACGATGTTGGGGCGTGAGCGGAAGACGGCCTAACGGTGTACGGGACCGTAGCACAGCTTCATGGAGACGGTTGCGAATGGTCCTCGCCGATACCCCAGGAGCAACAGTGTCCCTAATTTGCTGGGAAGTGGCGGTGCGGTCCCCTACGGCACTGCGTAGGATCCTACGGTCTTGGCGTGCATCCGTGCGTCGCTGCGGTCCGGTCCCAGGTCGACGGGCACGTGCACCTTCCACCGACCACTGGCGACAACATCGATGTACTGTGGAGACCTCACGCCCCACGTGTTGAGCAATTCGGTGGTACGTCCACCCGGCCTCCCGCATGCCCACTATACGCCCTCGCTCAAAGTCCGTCAACTGCACATACGGTTCACGTCGACGCTGTCGCGGCATGCTACCAATGTTAAAGACTGCGATGGAGCTCCGTATGCCACGGCACACTGGCTGACACTGACGGCGGCGGTGCACAAATGCTGCGCAGCTGGTGCCATTCGACTGCCAACACCGCGGTTCGTGGTGTGTCCGCTGTGCCGTGCGTGTGATCATTGTTTGTACAGCCCTCTCGACGTGTCCGGAGCAAGTATGGTGGGTCTGACACGCCGGTGTCAATGTGTTTTTTTTTCCATTTCCAGGCGTATATATATATATATATATATATATATATATATATATATATATATATATACCTTGAGAGGAGCTCTTCTACGGATAGTGTGAACACTGAAGCTTCATGTCCAGTTCTGCTTCATTTGGCGGAGGACAAAAAATGTACACATTACCACACTTTCGTTTTGCCATACTCTCAGTGCTTGTCTTTTCATGGAAGATGGGCTACACGAAGTTTTTATCAAAATGGATGATGAAACAACTGCAACTGCTGCTAGTCTGCCAATGCTGAACCTTTGGGTTGTCAGTGCAACTTCTTGTCCTACCTGAGTCTACACTTACCAACGCTGCTTCAAATTATCTGTGGAGAAACTGATCACTTTACTGTGCTCGCTGAGTCTGTATTTGATCCACAAGTATATACCATACTACATAATCAACTAACAGTACGTCCTCTATAAAACAAGTGTGCTCTGTGCGACATTTTGTAGTTAGTTAATCATTTTCATCTCCCAATGCATGACATTGTTCCACATGTATTTTCTCCCTTACTTTAGCAAAAGGGTTTACATTTTCAAAGACATTGAATTCTTCCAGTGAATAGTTAGTCATTCACATTACTTTTTTTCTCAAGACGTACAATTTCTTACTGTTGTTCCTGCTTTTTGCTCAAGACATACAATTTCCTTCTCTTGCTCGATAAATCACATTGTCTTTTGTACATGTGACGATGTCTACACTACACAGCTATCCATAGCAGTTTTGCTTTTTGAATCTGTATTTTCAATTTCTTCGTAAACACAGCTTCCTTAGTTATATTTTCAGTTACTAGTGATGTTACAGCTCTTTAGCTGTTCATATAGCTTTACTGCCACTCACAGTTACTAATTATGTTTGATATGCCTACTGTTTCAACACACAATGATTTTTGTTCTGTTCTGCAATCGCTGAATCTCCAGCTTTACGTAACTTTTACTGTTTCCTTAAATATTCATAAATCAATAATTGCGAACGAATTTATTGAAACTTCCTGGCACATTAAAAATGTGTGCCCGACCGAGACTCGAACTCAGGACCTTTGCCTTTCGCGGGCAAGTGCTCTACCATCTAAGCTACCGAAGCACGACTCACGCCCAGTAATCACAGCTTTACTTCTGCCAAATTCCGTCTCCTACCTTCCCAACTTTACAGAAGCTCTCCTGCGAATCTTGCAGAACTAGCAATCCTGTAAGGAAGGATACTGCGGAGACATGGCTTAGCCACTCCCTGGGGGATGTTTCCAAAATGAGATTTTCACTCTGCAGCGGAGTGTGCGCTGATATGAAACTTCCTGGCAGATTAAAACTTTGTGCCGATCGAGACTCGAACTCGGGACCTTTGCCTTTCGCGGGCAAGTGCTCTGCCATCTGAGCTACCCCCAGGCTGTGGCTAAGCCGTGTCTCTGCAGTATCCTTTCTTTCAGGAGTGCTAGTTCTGCAAGGTTCGCAGGAGAGCTTCTGTAAAGTTTGGAAGGTAGGAGACGGATACTGGCAGAAGTAAAGCTGTGAGTACCTGGCGTGAGTCGTGCTTCGGTGGCTCAGATGGTAGAGCACTTGCCCGCGAAAGGCAAAGGTCCCGAGTTCGAGGCTCGGTCGGGTACACAGTTTTAATCTGCCAGGAAGTTTCATATCAGCGCACACTCCGCTGCAGAGTGAAAATCTCATTCTGGAATTTATTGAACATTCTTCGCTATAAATTAGCATAAATATTCTGGAAAATTCTTGTTTGGTAGGGTCGGATTTTGAAAGTTTGTTACAGGTTGAGGAGTAGAGTTTTGTATGCGATATTGGCAACAGTTAGCGCTTTCCCTTAGTTCATAAATTATGGAGGCTTTCTGGATTCCAAAGTTTACGTTGTTGACAAATAATCAGTTCGCAATGGAGAGGGAGACAAGGTTGTCAAGCGCATATGGAAGAAATGTATACACTGGTGCAGAGGTCTAATTTTAGATTTCTGTAGCTGTAAATTGCAATTTATCGGAAAAGTTAACATCCAGCTATGAGTACTATTTTCTAAGAAAGTGTGATGTCAGGTTGAGGAAGCATTTTGAGTTTTGTTTTACAAATGTTCATAATTCAAATTTTTTGCTCTTATGGTACTGTTGTTTCATTACCTCGTAAATGCATGGACTCAGGAAGAAATGCAGATGCTTTACCCCTTTTCATTTTTAAATGCTGATGGTAAAGTTCTTTTATAGAATTAAGTTTCATGAAATCTGTCAAAGACTTAATTTTGCCAATTTAGTGCTTAGGTCCAAATTTCAATTATTTGTTAATAACAAAGTCCAATGATAC
Organism: Schistocerca gregaria; assembly: GCF_023897955.1. Lineage (NCBI taxonomy): Eukaryota > Metazoa > Arthropoda > Insecta > Orthoptera > Acrididae > Schistocerca > Schistocerca gregaria. The sequence continues at coordinate 53,737,593 of NC_064927.1, forward strand.
AGGTATGTTCATATTTTGATTTGGTGCGAAATTGAAGTGAAATTAGTTTTCAAATTATTCAACAGTAAGCATTCAACTCTCATTTGATTTCAAAAAGACAAAAGTATTTTGGTATCGCATTGCAGTTCGTAGGTTCCATCTGCTAAATACATATTAAGGTAGTACATAACATTTTGCATTGCACATGACAAGATTATTTGAATAATGGCAAAGCAGCGTTATTTATTTCAGGCAGGCAATTGCAAGGCACAGGTACTGATCCGTTGTTGGACAGGTAACCCAAAGGGATTATTAGAGTTGGCCATTGTTTTTGCAGTTGGAGTATAGTGATTGTCCACTCAGATCATACAGGGTATTCCAAAAAACTGTTGAATAATTTGAGAGGTGGTAGTACCCATTGAAACAAGAAAGTAAGTCCAGTAATTGTGGGTCTGGAAACGCGTAGCTTCCGAGATAGAGGCGTATTTTTAGGAAGGGCTGCACGGCGCTTGCTGATAGATGTATTGGCGCATCGTCAAATGTGTCGGCAGGGTATTACGAGTCTTGCTCATAGTACTCTACCTGTCATTACGCGGTCTGCCATCAGTTGTGTGGTTCGAATTGCGTTGTAGACTATGTTAGTTTCCGTCGTGTTTGTTTGCCTTATTATACAGACTGTCAACCTGGGTACGTATAATGGTGTTTTACCTTCTTTGAAATGCGGATTCACTTGTGTGCTTGCTGTTACTACACTGTTTGCATGTACAAATGGTATAGCACATTAATTTTTTCTCTCTTCCTCCACTTGTTAGCAGTGGAAGCCTACTACTCTACAAGTAAAATGGCGGGTATGATATTCTGCTATTGTTTGGCAGATGAAAGTAGCCTGCGAGGCCGTGCCCTCTCCGCTGAAAAATTTCTGCAGCATAGAGTGCCTTCTGATAAAGCCGTTTGGCAGATTTTTCCAGCGTATAAGGGACACAGGTACCTTTGCACCTCGGAAGATTGACAGTGGAAAGCCCCGCACAGCCCGCACGCCTAGATTAGATTAGATTAAATTTAATTTCATTCCAACTGAGGAGGTCCTCCAGGGTGTGGAACATGTCAGAAAACAACAATACATGACGAATATTTACAACTAAAACAAATAAGCTAATGTACCATTCCACAGGTCCCAAGTGGAATGATCGTATTTTTTTAATGACCACTATATGAAAGAGTCATTTTACAAATACTAATGCACTGAATTTAAAAAAAAAAGTTTTTTATATATTTATAAGATAATAAACATGTAATACAACTACTATAATACTGATTTACAATGAACACATTACTGCGCTGAAATGGTGCAGAAGTTAGATTGTACTTACGCGCGCACACATACACACACACACACACACACACACACACACACACACATTTTCAATGGACACATTACTGCACTGAAATTGTGCAGAAGTTATATTGTACTTATATACAAATCAGTTGGTTTTACTGAGAAATTTATCAATTGTTAAGTTTTTTATGGCTGCTGGCAAGTTATTGAAAATGTGTGTTCCTCAATAATGCACACCTTTTTGTACATAAGTGACTTTAAATCCTTGTGAAGATTATTCTTATTTCTAGTATTGATTCCATGAATTGAGCTGTTGGTTTGAAAAAGTGATATATTTTTAATGACAAATTTCATTAAGGAATAAATATATTGGGAAGCAGTAGTTAGTGTCCCTAGTTCCCTAAACAGGCTTCTGCAGGATGTTCTTGAGTTCACTCCACATATAACTCTTACTGCACGTTTTTGTGCCTGGAACACTTTAGCTTGGTTTGATGAATTACCCAAAAAAAATTCCCAGATGACATTATGGACTGAAAGTAATCACAGTATACCAGCTTTTTCATTTTTATATCCCCTATGTCTAACAAAATTCGCATTGGAAACAAAGATTTGTTAAGACGCTTCAGCAGTTCTGTGGTGTGCTCCTCCCAGTTGAATTTATTATCAAGCTGTAATCCCAAAAAATTTAACACTGTCCACTTCTTCTATCTTCTTGTCATCATATGTTAGACATATACTCGTGGGACACCCCTTACAAGTTGTGAACTGCATGTAGTGTTTTTTTTTTTTCAAAGTTTTGTGACAAAGAATTGGCTAGGAACCAGTGATTAATGTCCAATATATTTTATTAGCTGATCTTTCTAAGACTGCACGGGATTTGCTATTTATTACAATGTTTGTATCATCAGCAAACAAAACGAACTTGGCAACTGGTAACGTTACTGATGAAAGGTCATTGATATACACAAGGAAAAGTAAGTAATGGAACCTTTTGGAACCCCACATGTAATTAGTTCCCAGTTGGATGATAGCTTGATACATGTCTGTTTCCTAACAACACCCTTTGTTTCTTGCCAGAGATATAAGATTTGAACCATTTTGCAGTATTTCCTGTTACACAATAATATTCTAATTTACTTAAAAGGATATTGTGATCTACACAGTCAAATGCCTTTGACAGATCACAAAATATACCAGTTGCCTGAAATTTTTTGTCTAATTAATTAAGCACATTTTCACTGCAAGTGTAGGTTGCCTTGTCAATATGAGAACGTTTTAGAAATCCAAACTGTGACTTTGACAGTGTGTTATTTGATACAAGATGGTTATAAAGAAGATTGTACATTACTTTTTCGAAAATTTTTGAGAATGCTGGCAACAGTGAAATTGGACGGAAATTTGATGCTATTTCCTTATCTCCCTTCTTAAACAGTGGCTTAACTTCAGCATATTTCAGCCATTTGGGAAATATTCCACTGATAAACGACTGGTTACACACATAGCTTAATGTGTTACTTAGCTCAGAATCACATTCATTAATTAACTTCGTTTATATTTCATAATACCCACTGGATGTTTTTGATTTTAAAGATTTTATGATGAACATTATTTATGTTGGGGTAGTGAGAATCAAATTCATATTATGGAAGTTACTTGAAATGTCTGGTCTGAGGTATTCCATAGCAGCATCTACTGAACCTGACTACCCCATATATTCAGTAACAGTTATAAAATGTTTGTTAAAAAGTTCTGCAACACTATATTTATTTATTTATGCATTTATTTTACCTGGCAAGATTAGGGCCTTCAGGCCCTCTCTTACACCTAACCAGGCATACTCAGATTGAACGAGTTACAGTTTTACATAACATTAAGGACATATAACCTATTATGCAATATTGATGTTAAAGAAAAAAATTGAGATTATAACAGTAGTACAATGACAATTATAACAATAGAAAATAATTATAACAATCAAGAATAATAATGATAATAATAATAATAATGACTATGTACATGAAAGTAAACATACTTTTCTTTCGTGAATGTCAGTCCCATTGTTAGTTGGGAATTTTCTCGTTATGATCTTGCAGCTTGTGAGTTATTCTCATCGAGCAATGACATAAGACGATAGAATGGGGTGAAAGAGATATATAAGAGGTAGATAGGCTAGAGGAAGACAAATAGAATGGTAAAATTCGAAGCTGCGATGGAGAAAGAAAGAGATGGGAGGGGCACAAGAATGGTGGCTATACCGTCCCTAATATGTAAGTTTTGAGTTCCCTCTTGAATGTTGAGTAGTTCTGGATAAGACGCAGATCACAGGGGAGCGCGTTCCATAGTCGTATGGCTGAGATGGAGAATGACACGGAGAAAGATTTTGTATTATGTAAAGGTACAGCCAAGATGCTAGTCGTATCCGATCAGGTATTGCGATTGTGGAATGATGATAGGTGTTTAATGTGAGAGGATAAGTATTGGGGGCACCAGTGGCTAAGAAATCGATGAAGTAAGCACATCGTGTGGAGATCGCGTGCCTTATGTGGGCGTATCCAACCTAGCTGGGAGTATGAAGGACTGATTTGAACATACAACCGAATATTGCTTACGTATCTAACGCAAGCATTCATCACTAGGTCGAGGCATCTAGAATTTTCACTATTAGTGCCGTGTTGAACTACATCGCAGTAGTAAAGATTAGGCAAGGCTAGTGTTTGGACTAATTTTTGTTTAACATGGGTTGGAAATATTTTTCTAAATTTTTGAATTGCATGTAGGGAGGGGAGCGATTTCCGGCAAGCTGTCACTGTTTGTTCTTCCCAGTTTAGGTGTTCATCCAATATTATTCCAAGGTCTTTTTGGTATGGTAGTTGGGTACCATTGAGGAGTATTTTAGGGACTGTTTCGCGAAAGTACCGGATGATTAACTTTGGATGAGATATAAGTATGACCTGGGATATCTTGGGGTTTAGTTTCAGACCTAGGTTCTCTGCCCATCGAGAAACAGAGCAAAGATCTGCGTTCATACTCGCTACTGCGCCAGCAATGTTTTTGGGGCTTGCACTTATGTACAGTTGGATGTCGTCGGCATATAGATGGTAGTTGCAGGAGTGAATCATTGAAGAAATATCCTTAATGTACAGTGAGAAGAGTAGTAGACCAAGGATGGAGCCTTGGGGAACTCCAGAGCGCACGCTTTTCCATGATGACTTTTCCGAGCCACAAATGACTTGTTGACTTCTGTTTTTAAGGTAGCTGTCGAACCAGTGTATTGCGCTGTTTGAGAAATTCAGCTGTTTCATTTTAATTAGTAATATATCGAAGTCAGCTGTGTCAAAAGCCTTGCTAAAGTCAAGCAGTGTTAGGACAGTAGTTTCACGTCTGTCCATAGCTTGTTTAATGTCATCAGTTACTTTGATTAATGCAGTTGCTGTACTATGGTGCTTTCGAAAGCCTGACTGATATTCGTCATGGATGTTATGAGTTTTGAGGTAATCCGTCAGCTGTTCATGGACGATGTATTCTATGGCTTTAGATATTGCAGGTAGTATGCTGATCGGCCTGTCGTCACCTGGCGACTTAGGGTTGTCAGTCTTGGGTATAGGCTGAATTAAACTTTGCTTCCACTCAGTAGGATAAGTACTACTGACAAGAGACAGGTTGAAGATGTCTGTGATAACTGGAATAATAGTGTCTACGACGTTCTTGATCATGCCAATGCCCACTCCATCATTTCCTACTGCTTCGGAAGAGATTCTCATAATTGCCTTGTGCACTGTGCCGGTAGTGACATGTTTTAGGAAAAACTTGTCTCTCGAGAGATTGATATCTTAGGGCTGGTAATTTGTCGCTGCGTGGCAGTTTACAGCTGTTGAGAAGAAATCGTTTAATTCTTCTGCAGACGCTAGATAAACGGCGTCAGATATTCGCTTCCCTATACCGTAATTGCGCAGCTTTTTCCACAGTGCAGCAGGTTTTGATATGCCGCATACGACAGAGCGGGCATGTCTGATTTTGGTATTCCTCACGCTTTGCTTGGTTCTGTTTCGGAGTTTCCTATAAGCTTCGTACACCTGGGGAATTGGGTTACGCTTGAAGGCCCTATGTGCAGCATCACGTTTATTCATTAACTGGCGTAATACAGTGGTGAGCCACGGAGCGGGAGCTCTCTTTACCTTGACAGTGCGTTGAGGAGCATGTTTATCATACAGTGCAATAATTTTGCGACATAATTGCCGAATTTTTCCGTCTAAAGTCGGTTCATTGCTTATATCATGCTAAGGAATGTTTGAGCAATCCTTTTGAAGAGCGTCATGGTTAACATTTTTTAAGTTTCTGTAGGTTACCAGGTGAGTTTTTTCTTTGGTAGTATACATTGAGTAATTTAAGAATATCACGTCATGAGCAGAGAGTCCCGGAGCGGATGTCTGATTGGCACGGATTATTTTATCTGGTCGCTTTGTTGCTATTATATCTATGAGTGTGTGGCTGTGTGGCGTGTGATGAGTTGGGTCCAACGGTGTTAAACTCATATCATTGGAGTGGAACAGTCGGCTTAGTTTTTCGGCAGAGGGAGATTTTAACTGTAAGTCGATGTTTGTGTCGCCCATAATGATTATGTGTTCATACTGTGTCACGAGTGAGGACAGGGCAGACTGAAAGGAGGACATGGCACCGACATTTGGAGGTTTATAGATTACTCCAATTAGCAGTTTCTGATTTGATGTATTTATTTCGAAAAACAAGAACTCTGCTTCTCCTTCGCCCTTTGCATCCGATGTGCATAGTACAGTAGGTGTCAGATCAGAGCGAACATAGGCACCCACACCACCCCCGCGTCATGTTTCACGATCTGCCCTTAGGAGAGAGCAACCAGCGATTCGGATAGCGTCGGAAGAAATGTTTGGTTTCAACCAAGTTTCAGAGACTATACACATCTGTCACCAATGTATCATTTACTCTTAATGCTATTTGTTCCTCTTCATGTCTGGTTCTACCGGTCTCCTCCTTCACTGTATCCCATAATGTCTTTATTTTGCTATCTGATATGACTATCTTTTCCTTGTAATATATTTGTTTTGACATCCGTATTACAGTGTTTCTTATAATGTGCTATAGCATCAACATTGGAAATGTTTCGGATTGACAGATACAGTTTTCTTTTTGTTTTACGAGACTCCCCTATTCCTTGAGTAATCCATGGCTTCATTGTTGACTTTAATCTTGGTAAGTTTTGGGGGAAAGCAGTGTTCGAATAAGGTAAGCACTTTATTAGCAAAAGTTTTATATTTTTCATTCATGCCATGAGCACTCTAAACATCAGTCCAGTGAATGTCTTTGAGGAGTGTCCTAAAATAATCAAATTTTGGCTCACTGATTACCCTCTTGAGCTCAGATTTAACAGATTTTATATCCTGTTCAGTATTAACATTTAACAGAAGGAACTGCATGTCATGGTCTGAGAGGCCATTGACTATTGGTTTTGTAATATAATTTTGTGCATTGGTCTTTTCTAAAAAGATATTATCAATGGCTGTTTGTGAGCAAGTGGCTATCCTAGTGGGGAACTTTACAGTGGGAATTAAGTTGAATGATAGTGTTACTAACTCAAAGAAGTGGAGGAGCGCGTGCTATGTTCAGTGATGCCACAGCAGAAGGTGTGTCTCACTCTCTTTCCTGTTGGATACTTCATGATCAACTGCTGTACCCATATCATCTACAGTGCGTTCAGGCCTAAGGCCTCAAGATGAGCATGGCAGACGGCGGTTCTGCCAATGACTGTTGCAGAAGTGTGTCGCATATCCACTTGACATTTTAGTTACCGATGAGGCAGGGTTCAGAAAATTTGATCTGAATTTCCATAACCAGCACGTGTGGGCAGATGTAAATCTCCAAGCAATTCAGGACAGAGAGCATCAACAACGATTCTCAATCAAAATATAGGCAACCGTACCTGACGATAGCCACAAAGGTTAATTGGGGCGCATTATCTCGACTTTCGCATTAGTGAATCGCATGCCTTGCTGGAGGCTGTGCCACTACTGCGGCGAATACAAATATGGTTCAAGCATGATCGCTTCCATCACACTTTCGTCAAAATGTGCGCTAACATCTGACACAGACATTTCAGGACCGTTGGATTGTTCGATGGGGGCCCACCTTGGCCTGCTCGTTCTCCAGGCCTAAATCCTCTAGGATTTTGGTTATAAGGATACTCGAAGGAATTGGTCCACGCCACACCAATCAGTGGTGTGTGGACACTACAGAGTGGCATCTGCAATGTACGGCAGCATGTACAAGACCTGGGTGTGCTTCAAAGTGTGTGTCATTCTTGACGGCATTGTTATGAATGGACCCCACGTTCAACATCTCATGTAAACATTTGTTCATCGCACATTTGTGGACCCATCTTTATTGGACTTATATCAGAAAGTATACATTTCCAGGCCCATGTCACCTCTCAAAGTATTGATATCTATTTTGAAGCCCCTGTATTCGTATTGTAATGCTATTTAGCTCACTGGCTGTGTAATCTTTTTCATTGGAAACTTAAGCACTGACATTACGTGTGAAGTTTACACAGCAGTACAGTTATCACAGCCCGCCCGGCTAGCCGCGCTTTCTAACGCGCTGCTTCCCGAGCGGGAAGGCTTTCTGGTCACCGGCACGAATCCGTCTGGCGGATTAGTGTCGATGTCCAATGTGCCAACCAGCCTGTGGATGTTTTTTTAAGGCAGTTTTCCATCTGCCTTGGCGAATGCGGGCTGGTTCCCCTTATTCCACCTCAGTTACACTATGTTGGAAATCTCTGCGCAAACACTGTATCCACGTAAGCGTACACCATAAGTCTGCCACGTAAACATTTGGGTTACATTCGTCTGGAATGACGTTGGCGGGGGAATGGGAGGGGGGAGTTTCCAGTGCAGGCCGAACCGCACAATAACCCTCGGTTCGGTTTGGGGCTTCGATGGGGTGGGTGGACTGCTGTGGCCTGCTTTGTAGAGCTGTGAACCACTGAGAGCTACGGCGGGACGAAGCGTCTCCATCGTTTCCAGGTCCCCAGTTCAATACACAATACACACAGTTATGCCAAATGTGTATTTCTCATGAGGATTGCATACAATGCACGTAATTATACACTTACATACTTTCAACACAGAAACTTCATATGCAGTGTAAGTAATGGTTACATGCAGCCACTAGTTACCATAAAGTTACCTTACATACACAGTTAGATTAACGTCTAAAGGTCTGACTGTAGTGTAAAAGTAAAAGACCTACTTTTAAGAAGTTGATGTTAAACACTGTCGCTGGTAAGAAAGTTACATCATGTAACCTGTAATGCATATTAGAGGCCTTAGAATCTTACACTAAGATCACGACGTTTGCGCCATTTGGCATAATTTTTTCTCCTACAGATGGCTCTGAAAATCCAATATGCACTTGGGAAAATCAGTATTTTGCGGGAACATGTAGCCTTGAACTGCTTCGCTCTGTGGCTTGGCTTATGGTGATACTCGAACTATACTGCCACACGTATCTGCTACGGAGGCCACTTGTCTCACAAAGGAGACTGCGCCGTTGTTATTATACGTGTAATTCTCTTGGCGTATTCGCGTCGAGGGAACCTATTCCGTAATAAGTAGTTAGATGGGAAGCACAATGGAACACAAGCAGAAACGTGAGTCTGTTCGGAACGACTACATTCGACCGATCTCATCTCAATGGCGTACGAAGGCTAGTCATAAAGTTTTACTTATCACACCGAAAAACTCAAACCGTGACCTTTAAATCTGTCCGCTGTCAGCCTCGAATGCGATACGTGTCGTCGTCGTCGTCCTCCCCCACCCCCCCCACCAGCCCCACACCACAATGTTTGTCTAGACTGAGACAGTCCATGTAGGAGACTTCACTTTCGATGTTGAGGAAACATTCCACCTCAAAAATCACACGAAACGCCTGTCGCTCAATATTTGCTTCATCCAACGACATGGCAAAAAGTGACTGTGTATGATGTCAGAAGAATATGGTGCGTGATGCCAAATTTGACAACCTAAAAAGGCAGCAGGAGCGGCTGTCCTGAGCAGAAGAGGGTGAGGCGTCGTCGTGCAGCAGAAACAACCCGCGACACTCCGCGGCAAACTAGTCAGCAGACTTTAGTAGCACGCTGCTGTGACTGTACCCCTTACGAGCATAGCGTATTAGCAGCGCACTGTGGCATTCGTAAACCAAACGCAGCATCACCTTGCACGGTGATTGCTGGATCCTAGACTTTTTCGGCAGCTCTGAGTCTGCGCGTCCTTTGTCTCGCCATAACAGCGGTACACCCAGCACATCTCCTTGCTGTTGAGGCGGCTAAAGACGTCTCCTGTATTGCCGTGACACAGCTGCAACATTTTCGCAACTTCAACTGTTCGGCAGGTGTTTTGAATGTGCACTAGAAGTAACAGAATTATTCAGAATGTGCCAGTGACTGAAAAATGATCAAAGATGATTTTTTTTCCCTTCTCGATTGCGAAACGCCAGTTTTTCAGGACCGGAAACTCGACATATATTGTGATTCCTGGTTCAACACAGACATAAGGTCTGCCTCTTCCTTCTTCGCCCTTCAGATTTGTTTGAGCTGGCTGCAGGCGCCTCGCCACGCATCGACTGTGTCATTTGACTGTGCGTTGTTGGCGTATACTTTCATCAGCTACAGCGTGGCTGCAATCAAACAGACCACAACTAATACGGTTAGTCGTCAGTAGAAATGCGGATCCCTTCTGTATGTTGTCGCAGACGGCTCGCGACACTCTGTACCTGTACTGGAGTAGTACAACATACGATGGTCCTGGTTGTGTCCTGCTATGTCGAACCAAAGGACAAAATTTCAAAAATGTCCTGCAAAAAAAAAATGGTTCAAATGGCTCTGAGCACTATGGGACTCAACTGCTGTGGTCATTAGTCCCCTAGAACTTAGAACTACTTAAACCTAATTAACCTAAGGACATCACACACATCCATGCCCGAGGCAGGATTCGAAACTGCGACCGTAGCAGACGCACGGTTCCGGACTGCGCGCCTAGAACCGCGAGACCACCGCGGCCGGCAAATGTCCTGCAGCCTCGCGTCTTCCAGTGATGTCGTCTCGCAGTACAGAGGTAACATTTAGATGCCGGGTCTCCTCCTTGTGCAGTGAGGCTCTAATGGAACTACCAAGAAACACGCAAAGGATCTGTCTTACTGGTATAATTAATCCTACAAATCACATTGATGCCAGATATGTTTCACTACCCAAATTTCGTCAGATAATACAGCAAACAGAACAATGATGTTGTGTAGTAACGTATACTCCTCAAGCAGTCATATGCAAAGTTACAAATCATTCGTATTAGTCAAAATGCAACTCTTTCAGGCTTTCGAACTCACTATGAAATATTATTAAACATTTTACAGGGTAAATTACACTTGGTGACAAAAGTCATGGATAGCGATATACACTCCTGGAAATGGAAAAAAGAACACATTGACACCGGTGTTTCAGACCCACCAAACTTGCTCCGGACACTGCGAGAGGGCTGTACAAGCAATGATCACACGCACGGCACAGCGGACACACCAGGAACCGCGGTGTTGGCCGTCGAATGGCGCTAGCTGCGCAGCATTTGTGCACCGCCGCCGTCAGTGTCTGCCAGTTTGCCGTGGCATGCGGAGCTCCATCGCAGTCTTTAACACTGGTAGCATGCCGCGACAGCGTGGACTTTGAGCAAGGGCGTATAGTGGGCATGCGGGAGGCCGGTGGACGTACCGCCGAATTGCTCAACACGTGGGGCGTGAGGTCTCCACAGTACATCAATGTTGTCGCCAGTGGTCGGTGGAAGGTGCACGTGCCCGTCGACCTGGGACCGGACCGCAGCGACGCACGGATGCACACCAAGACCGTAGGATCCTACGCAGTGCCGTAGGGGACCGCACCGCCACTTCCCAGCAAATTAGGGACACTGTTGCTCCTGGGGTATCGGCGAGGACCATTCGCAACCGTCTCCATGAAGCTGGGCTACGGACACCGTTAGGCCGTCTTCCGCTCACGCCCCAACATCGTGCAGCCCGCCTCCAGTGGTGTCGCGACAGGCGTGAATGGAGGTACGAATGGAGACGTGTCGTCTTCAGCGATGAGAGTCGCTTCTGCCTTGGTGCCAATGATGGTCGTATGTGTGTTTGGCGCCGTGCAGGTGAGCGCCACAATCAGGACTGCATACGACCGAGGCACACAGGGCCAACACCCGGCATCATAATGTGGGGAGCGATCTCCTACACTGGCCGTACACCTCTGGTGATCGTCGAGGGGACACTGAATAGTGCACGGTACATCCAAACCGTCATCGAACCATCGTTCTACCATTTCTAGACCGGCACGAAAACTTGCTGTTCCAACAGGACAATGCACGTCCGCCTGTATCCCGTGGCACCCAACGTGCTCTAGAAGGTGTAAGTCAACTACCCTGGTCAGCAAGATTTCCGGATCTGTCCCCCATTGAGCATGTTTGGGACTGGATGAAGCGTCGTCTCACGCGGTCGGCACGTCCAGCACGTACGCTGGTCCAACTGAGGCGCCAGGTGGAAATGGCATGGCAAGCCGTTCCACAGGACTACATCCAGCATCTCTACCATCGTCTCCTTGGGAGAATAGCAGCCTGCATTGCTGCGAAAGTTGGATATACACTGTACTAGTGCCGACATTGTGCATGCTCTGTTGCCTGTGTCTATGTGCCTGTGGTTCTGTCAGTGTGATCATGTGATGTATCTGACCCCAGGAATGTGTCAATAAAGTTTCCCCTTCCTGGGACAATGAATTCACGGTGTTCTTATTTCAATTTCCAGGAGTGTATATGGAGGTGGTAACATGTACACGATGGCATAAAACGATAGTCCACTGGGCGGAGCTATCATTTGTGCTCAGCTGAGTCATATGAAAAGAATTCCGACGTGATTATTGCCGCACGCTGGGAATTAATAGACGTTCAACGTGGAATGGTAGAGATAGACGCATGGGACTTTCCATTGCGAAAATCGTTTGAGGATTTGCTATTCCGAGGCCCACAGTGTCATGAGTGTGCCGAGAATATAAAATTTCAGCCACTACCTCTCACCACGGATAACGCAGTGGCCGATGGCCTTCATTTATAGACCGAGAGCACCAGAGTTTGTGTAATCAGTGCTAACATATAAGCAACACTGCGTCAAATATCCTCAGAATGTGTGACGTGTGACGAACGTATCCGTTAGGACAGTGCTGCGAAATTTAAGATTAATGGGCAACGGCAGCTTTTGATAACAGCACGACATCGCCTGCAGCCCCTCTCCTGAGCTCCTGACGATATCGGTTGGACACGAGACGACTGTAAATCAGAGGCCTGGTCAGATGCGTCCCTGTTTCATGTTGTAAGAGTTGATGGTAGGGATCCAGTATGAGACAGACTTCACGAAGCCATGGAATCAGGTTGTCAACAAGGCAGTGCGCAAGCTGGTGGTGGCTCTGTAATGATGTGGGCTGTGTTTACATTGAATGGACTGCGTCCTCTGGCCCAACTGCATCGATCGCTGACCAGATGTGATTACATTCCGCTACTTGGAGACAATTTGCAGACTTTAATGAACTTCTTGTTCCCTAACTAAGATGGAGTGTTAATAGACGGCAATGTGCCATTTCACTAGACCATAAATGATCGCGATTGGTTTGAAGAACATTGTGGACCAATTGAGCGAATGATTTGGCCGTTCAGATCGTTCGACATGAATCCCACTGAGTATTTATGGACAGTAAGTTATGGATGGCTGTAGAGGCAGCATGGATCAAGACCTCTAGAAGGGACTTCCCTATATTAGGGACTTTTGTCACCTCAGTCTACAATACCGTAAACTCAGTGATAATCTGTATTGCTTCCAGACTCTCCAGTTAGACGGGCACTGCTATCCGTCCAGGTTACTAGTTTGGCCCCTCAACCAACACCGACTTGTTTGGCATTAGTCGGTCACTCGGCCGGAAGCCAATGACATACGAAGTGATTCATTGTTTTCGAGTTACTTAAATGTATTTCAAAAGTTGACAGTAAAATTATGTATTGGTTACATAATGACAGTGTAGTATGAAGAGGTACTCCCATATTATTACAAGGAAGACCGAATGTTAACTTAGCAATAGTTAATAAACGAAAACAATTTTTGGTGCGTAGTCCAGACGATAATCTCTCCATCTTTTATTACACAAGCCGACTGAGTCTTGCTAGTTTCCCACGATTATTATCTCGTGTCGTAGCATCTCTAGTTGTTACCTCACTCCATCTTATGACGTCAACTACTGTATCTTCGCTCCACTCAGATATGATACCCATGCAAATTCTAAAAAGTACGTATATGTGTATGTATGAATGTTACACATCTCCTCCCAACAATTGGCCCCATTTCAATCAAACCTGGTACACATACCATTTACGATCTTTAAAGAGTCAGTGTGGTTATAAGAACTTCCCATCTGTCAAAGCGGTGGAGATGGGGGTGAAAAAGCTCTGTGGCCCACGACACGAGAATACCCATATTTTAGGAATCCATTGAAAGCCTCTATAAGGGGGAAGATTTGTCTGGTGTGATCGAAGAAGAAACAAGAGTCCATTTAGAAGAGATAGCAGCTCCAGTATTAGAATCGGAATTTGAAAGAACTTTGGAGGACTTAAGGTCAAATAAGGCAGAAGGGATAGATAACATTCCATCAGAATTTCTAAAATCATTAAGGGAAGTGGCAACAAAACTATTCACGTTGGTGTATTGAATGTATGAGTCTGACGACAAACCATCTGACTACACCATTCCGAAGACGGCAAGAGCTGACAAGGAAGAGAATTATCGCACGATCAGCTTAATAGCTCATGCATCCAACTTGCTTACAAGAATAATATACAGAAGAATCAGAAAGAAAACTGAGGATGTGCTAGATGACGATCAGTTTGGCTTTGGGAAAGGTAAAGGCACGAGAGAGGCAATTCTGACGTTGTGGTTGATAATGGAAGAAAGACTAAAGAAAAATTGAGACACGTTTATAGGATTTGTCGACCTGGAGAAAGCGTTCTACAATGTAAAATTGTGAAAGATGTTCGAAATTCTGAGAAAAATAGGGGTAAACTATAGGGAGAGATGGGTCATACACAACATATACAACAGCCAAGAGGGAATAATGAGAGTGGACGACCAAGTACGAAGTGCCAGTATTAAAAAGGGTGTAAGACAAGGATATAGCCTTTCTCCCCTACCGTTCTATCTGTACATCGTGAAAGCAACGTTAGAAATCAAAGAAAAATTCATGAGCGGAATTAAAATTTAAGGTGAAAGAATATCAATGATTCGATTCGCTGATGACATTGCTATTTTGAGTGAAGGTGTAGAAGAATTACATGATCTGCTGAACGGAATGAACAGTCCAGTGAGTACAGAGTATGGATTGAGAATAAATCGGAGAAACACGAAGGTAATGAGAAGTAGCAGAAATGAGAACAGTGAGAAACTTAACATCAGGACTGATGGTAACGAAATAGATGAAGTTGAGGAACTCTGCTACCTAGGCAGTAAAATTACAAATGACGGACGGAGCAAGGAGGACATCAAAAGCAGGCTAGCTATGGCAAAAAACGTATTCCTTTCCGAGAGAACTCTACTAATATAAAATATTGGCCTTAATTTCAGGAAGAAATTTCTGGGAATGTATGTCTGGAGTGCAGCATTGTATGGTAGTGAAACATGGACTGTGGGAAAACCGGAACAGAAGAGAATCGAAGAATTTGAGATACGGTGCTACAGACGAATGTTGAAAATTAGGTGGACTGATAAGATAAGGAGTTCTACGCAGAATCGGAAGGAATATGTGGACAGGGGACAGGATGATAGGACATCTGTTAAGACATGAGGGAATGACTTCCATGGTACTTGAGGGAGCTGTAGAGAGCAAAAACTGTAGAGGAAGACAGAGGTTGGAATACACCCAGCAAATACTTGAGGATGTAGGTTGAAAGTGCTTCTCTGTGATGAAGAGGAATTCGTGGCGGGCCCCATCACATGAGTCAGAAGACTGATGACAAAAAAGTAATACATTATTTGAGAATGGGAGCAACAAACTTTCCACATAATTTCGAATCTTTAGGAAACTTTTTCTCGCTGACAAAATCGAACAAAATGGTGAAAGTAAAAAAGTTTATTTCTTACTACATTTTCGCTGTTCATGCACTTAAACTGTCCCATGAGGTATGATGTTTTCTTTTATTACTTCTTTACTACTAATTGTATTCCGTACAAATTTTGTAGACATTTTTCAAATACGCCACTGAAGGTACGAGATGAATTACATGATTATACGACTCTTAGTACAGGACATACGATGTCATAAACACTTAACGCGTGAAAAACTACCGCATCATGCAAAACGTTTAAATATATTGCTTCCTCGCTACCAACTCACTTTGCAACACGTTTCACAGACAACCTCTAGATTTGTCACTGAATGCACACACACAAATATATCATTGTAGTTCAGGAAACATGATGTCTTAAACACTAAAATGAGTGAAAAACTGCGGCATCTTGCTTGACGTTTTAATTTATTACTTCTTTAGTACTAACTCTATTCACAACACATTATTCAGACGGTATCCAAATATATCGCTGAATGTGACTAAAAAAATATATCAATCTAATATTCATAATGCAGGAGATATGACTTCGTAATCACCGAAATACGTGAGAAACTGCTGTAACATACACTATGTTTTAATTTATTACTTCTTTACTATTAACTCTTTTCGCAACTCATTTCGCAGATAGTAGCAACAAATACCAGTGGATGTACCTACAATATTATGTTACTGTACAGCCCATATTTCAGGAAAGACGATGTCATAAACGTTGAGTTGCATGAAAACGAAGCTACTGGGCAAAATTCCACAGGCGTAGAGGTGAAATATGTGCACAAATACCTGTGAAATTTGTTAGATATGAATTAAGTGTATTTAACATTTGCGTCTGCGGGCAAAATCATCTGTAAAGAGCTAATGCTCAACCCTTCGAACGATTTCAATTAAATTTGGTAGATAGATAGTTACAATATAGAAAGAATACTGGAGGGGTAAGAACCACCAGCCTCGTATTGGGATGTGATCGGTTGGAGAGAGAAGAGAGGACGGGGTGATGGACAGACGAGGGGAAGGAGGAGATGGGTACAGATAGGAGTGTTAGAAGGGGAGATATAGGGGAGAGGAAAATGGTCAGAGAGAGGGGAGAGGAGTAAGTGGACGGTGAGAGGAAAGAGGAGGAGGTAGACAGGGGGAGGATGTGACATGAAAGAAGAGCGGGGTGGAAGATATGAATAGAGAGGGGGGGAGGATATGGACAGAGAAAAGGAGGAAGAAGGCATCGACAAAGAGAGAGGCAGAGGAACAGAGGAGATGGGCACAGAGAAAGGGAGGAGACGAACAGAGAGAGTTGGATGAGTAGGTGGACAGACAGAGAGGAAGAGATGGGCAGAGGGAGAGGTGGAGGAGGAGACTGACAAAGAGAGGGGTAGGAGGAGGTGAACAGAGTGGAAAGGATCAGATGGGAAGATGCAGATTGTCAGGGAGAGGGGAACAGAGGATGGACAGTGAGAAGGGCAGAAGGAGATGGAGAGGCAGTGGGGGATGGTGCAGATGGACAGAGAGATGAGGTAGGAGAAGATAAGGTAAGATTGAAATAGATGCTGGGTACTCACCTAGTGTATGAATAGAGTTATCGCTCCATGTGCCAGTAATGTTACAACACTCGTCAAAACTTTTTGGAGCGTTGTTACACTTCAAATTACGAAAATTAATTAACAAAAGGTCCACAGTAGGAAGGGGCTGTGGCATTTGATTTAGGCTTCTTTGGCGACATGGTATTGTTCTGTGGCGTGAAGATTTCCGTGTGTACTTGTACTGCAGACATGTAAAAAACAAAAACAAAAACCTCTGTAAATTAGTTTAGTTTTCTCGAGATGACTATTGAAACCATATGACCACTCTGCAAATGAGCTGTGCCATTTTGATTCGAATACTCAGGTGGCGTGGAGCGGTATTATGGTGCGGAGATTTTCGTGTATGTCAGGACCTTCCAACATGAAAAGGTCAACAACTTTTCATTCTGTAGAGGATTATTGAAACTTGATCACTATCCCTTGCGCGTCCGTCCACCGACATTTGGTCTTGAGCGGTGTACAGAGTACTTGGACACACTCTCCCCATTGCCGGCTGACGAGAATGTCGGACGAACACAGTTGCAGTGGATGTTCCGTGACCCGTTTGTGTGTCGTTTTCATCAGTGCGATGCGAAATTTTTCTTTCAGGTACTGAGATGCGGTACCCAGAGCGCCCGATTGTTACTGCGGTGAGGGTGTCTGCTATTTGTGCGAGGCGGTCTCACCTGTGGGCAAAGCCGCACGGGCGCAGGCGTTCACCCGCCGGCTGCAAATACTGCGCGCCGGTATTTCAGAACTCGCCCGCCGGCGCTTTGCCTGCGGCAGGGCAGCGGGCAGCGAGAGCTGCTCTCGAGGTCGCCGGCAGCCACCCAGTAGTCTCCATTCTACAATGACACCGGCACTAACGAGGTAGTGCAGACATCTGCAGACGAATAAATGCAACAGAATCAAGACTGTTTATTTTTCACAGGTAGACGGCTACATATAAGGTGATTTACATTGTTTCAGTAACAAATAGAAGCCGGCCGGGGTGGCCGAGCGGTTCTAGGCGCTACAGTTTGGAACCTCGCGACCGCTACGATCGCAGGATCGAATCCTGCCTCGGGCATGGATGTATGTGATGTTCTTAGGTTAGTTAGGTTTAAGTAGTTCTAAGTTCTAGGCGACTGATGACCTCAGAAGTTAGGTACCATAGTCTCAGAGCCATTTGAACCATTTTGTAACAAATAGAAACTTCCTGTAATGTTTCTATATTGTTACTGGTCACAAAATAAAAACATCAATATGACCATCGAGAGCGCTACCTCCACACCATGTGTGAGGGGCGTTCAGTAAGTAATGCAACATTTTTTTCTGAAACCAGGTTGGTTTTATTCAGGATTCCAATACACCTTATTATTGCCCACTCTTTTGGCTAAGAAACTCTATTTCTCAACGTAATCTCTGTTGAATGCGACAGCCTTTCGCCACCTTGCTGGGAGGCCTGTAGCCTGCATGGTACCACTCTACTGATCAACGTCGAAGCAACATCTTGCTGCATCTGTAACCTCCCCATCATCATCCACGTACTGCTTCCGTGGGGTTAATCCTCCAATGAGCCAAACAGATGGAAGTCAGAAGATGAGAGATCCGGCTTGTAGGGTGAGTGAGGACGAGCAGGAAATGAAGTTTTGTGAAATGCACTCCGTGGCACAGACTTTTGTCAGGCATTGCGCGCAGTTGAGCTGCGATGTGTTAGTTTGTGATCTATTGAGCACTTCTAGTGAGAGTGTCCGCACGTTCCAACACTGCAGGAGTCAAATCTGTCTGCGGCTGGCCGGCATGCGGGAGATCGGACGGGCTTGCGCGACCTTGTTGCGATCATGACACGCCACGCGAGATGACTTACTCTGCTTTCGTTCAGCGCCAGACCGTCTTAGACATTTATGAAGGAACGTAGATCGCAGTACCACAAGGACAGTTTATAAATTTCTTCCGTACCAGCTGTAGATGTCATGGGCGCTTAATTTTCGCACTCTCGTTCCTCTAAACTGTTCGAAATGAGTTGACATTTTTGGAGACAAATTCTTTTGTTGCTTCACGATTCACCTCCTTATACTTATGAATCACTAGTTTGTATGCTTGGGTTTTCTTTTCTCGGTTGCTGTTATCCTTAGTATTTCTTGTCAGAGGCCAGGGAAATTTTTTACAGCTCTGTCAACTTCATAAAAAATCCGTAACTCCAGTGTCCTACCAATTTATTAAGCCACTACGCGCACTAAAATGACGTTCGCAACCGCTAGCGTCACCGAGAGTAGACTGACAGCTGAGCTGCGTGTGAACGATAAGATTGACGTGCGTCTACACGCACAGACGTCTCAGCCGCGGTGCTTGTACACAGTGCACCATCTCTTCAGTCTTTTGCGACTTTGTCAAACTTCAATTAGTTCACGCAAGACTGTCAAATTTCTGTCCGTACATAGTCCTTTATTTGATTAGCGTGGCAAGACGACGACAAGACGTTACGCATAGACTAGACTGCAGATGACCTTGCTACAGTCTGCTTCATGTAGATAGTTTTCAACTATTCTGCACGGCCCCCTCCACTAACCGCTGGCACCAATGAGATTCAATTATTTCATAGTCTCTGCCCTGCAAGTTGCGCTGTTGCTGTATTTCATGACAATGCAGTATTATTGGTAGACTGATCTAATTACTAATTCAACTGTCGATCTTATTTTTCTGCAGCAGTCTATCTGTGAATGTGTAACTGCAAAGCTACACAGCCTGCAGGGCTCTGTCCTGAGTGTCTCACTCTTTTTAATTGCCGGTAACGGTCTGATATCAGTAGTAGGGTCCTCCAATATGCTGACGATTTTTGTATTTCCTTCTGCTACTCTTCTGTTGGTGTGGCTGAACGCTGGCTGCAGACCGGAATACAGGGGGCGTTACCGTGGGCAGTCACTCATGGCTTTCAATTTCCGGCCGCCAAGACTAGCGTCGTGCACTTCTGTCGCGTCGTGCTGTCCAGCCCCAACCAGAACCTCACCTCGATGACCAACTATTCCATGTAGTGGACACTTCTCGCTATCGAAGGCTAGTCATCGATGCCCACTTAACTTGGCTTCCCCATCTTGGTCAGCGTAAGGAAAACCGTTGGCAGCATGTTAATATCATTCGATACCTGCGCCACACCGACTGGGGTGCTGATGGCCCTTCACTGCTGCAGCTCTGTGTATTGACTATCGGAGCCTGGTGTATGCTTCAGCATCGCCCTTCGTGCTATATCTGCTCGGCCCTGCCCTTCACTGTGCAGTTCAGGTCGCGATGGGAGCTTTCCGAACGAGCCCAGTGAACGGTCCCCTCATGGAAGCAGGCGTTCCGCCATTGCGGCTCTGATGGCAACTACCGCTTGCAAATTACACCGCCTACGTTCATAGTTCGTTCCAACATAGTAATTACCGTCTCCTTTTCCCTAACATGCTGATCCATCTCCCACAAAGGCGGCCCAGAACTGAGAATACACTTGTAGTACTTGTAGTATGTGCCCGGTAGTTTCTTCCTGAACTCTATGCTTTACCAACTTTCCTGCAGGTCCACGCCCGTTCAATACCATGTTCCACTCCTCGGCCACAGCTTCATCTGGACCTATCGCAAGGCCTAAAATGCTGAGTTCCACCTGAGGCCATCCACTAGCGAGTTTTCTCTATTCTCGGCTAGTTCCAGGGCTCAGACACAGTTTACACCGATGGATCAATGGTCGGCAGTCTTGTTTGCTTCACTGACGCTCACGTTGGACACACTGAACAGCGCTCCTTGCCAGATGGCTGCAGTGCTTTCATTGGAAGTTTGGTGGCTTTTTATCGCGCTCTTCACCGTATCTGCTCCTTGACCGGTGAGTCCTTCGTCACCTGTAGTGACTCCTTAAGTAGCCTACAAGCTCTTGACCAGCGTTTCCTGGGTCACCCTTTGGTACAGATAATCCAGGAATCTGTTTATGCCCTTGGCAACAGTGGACGTTCATAGACCTCCATTTTTATCCCAAGACATAGCGGGAATCCGTGAAATGAACTTGCTGACAGCCTGGCCAATAAGGATCAATTAACCAACACTGGAGATCGGCCTTGCCGGAGACTGATCTCCGATCACTCTTCGACCGTTAAGTTTTTGCCACCTGGGATATTGAATAGGGCACCCTCAGTACACCACATGAACTATGTTACAAAGGACACAACGAGTGTGTGGCAGTCACCAATGTGAGCCGCTGGCGGGGACTCTGTTGTCGTTTGTCAGCTCCATCTCGGTTATACTTGGCAAACACATGATCATATCCTCCGAAATTGATAGCACCTGTTGTACAGAGTTGTGTCCATCGATATATTTATACAGCTTGAGATGCTGTCAGTAATAACAATATGCATAACTTGTCTGGAAAGAGGGACAATCGTTTTTGTGGATTTTCGTTCTTTTGTACGTTATTAAGTTTAGTTTATGGCAAGAACGAAATAATGATTATGCTTTTGCTACTCTTATTTTTGTGTAAGTGTACAAGACCCATAATCTGTGTAACGAATTAACCTCCAGGTTGAAAATCAGACTTTCTTATGTTCCACCTACACGACGACTTACGCTTGTTACAAACTTCCTTGTTAAATGTTCACTTGTAGTCATGCTTACTCGATTTCGTCATTTTCTGAGACACTGGATCTGGTCTAGGAGGCCTTCTCCCTTCGCAAATAAACTTTTCCTGGTAATATGCTTTTCTGTTACCTCTTAATACAGGTTCAACAGAGTTCATGTTGACAGTGCATAGGAAAGCCTATCCCTGCACAGTAAACAACCGCTTCCAAACACAAACTTCCCTTTGTGGAAATTATTAAATTCAACTACTACTGTCTACCAACGAGGTCACTTGGCTACAATACAAATGAGGATCTGAGAGCACTAAGGATCAAAAGCACACTGTCTTCGAGCACCCATCCCCCGAATCCAAATTGAAGTGAATGCCAGTGAAATCACTGATACGTCCATTCGTGAATATTCAGATATACACTATGTGGACAAAAGTATCCGAATGCCCCGAAAGACATACGTTTTTCATATTAGGTGCACCTGTGCTGCCACCTACTGCCATGCACTCTATATCATCGACCTCTGTATTCGTTAGTGAGAGAGCAGAATGCGACAGCCCCGCGGAATTCGTCGACTTCGAACTTTATCAGGTGACTGCGTGTCATTTGTGTCACACGTCTGTACGCTAGGTTCCCACATTCCAAAACATCTCCAGGTCCACTGTTTCCGATGTGATAGTTAAGCGGAAATGTGAAGGGACACGTACAGCACAAAAGCGTACAGGCCGACCTCGTCTGTTGACTGACAGAGACCGCCGACTGTTGAAGTGAGTCGTAATGTGTAATAGGCAGACATCTATCCAGACCATCACTCAGGAACTCCAAACTCTATCAGGATCCACTGCAAGGCGGGAGGAGAGAAAACTTGTATTTCATGGTCGAGTGGCTGCTCATAAACCACACATCACACCGGTAAATGCCAAACAACGCCTCTCCTGGTGTAAGGAGCGTAAACACTGGACGATTGAACAATGGAAAAACGTTGTGTTTACTGACGGATCACGTACACAATGTGGCGATCCGATGGCAGGGTGTGGGTACGGCGAATGCCCGATGAACGTTATCTGCCAGCGTGTGTGGTGCCAACAGTAAAATTCGGAGGTGTTGGTGTTATGGTGTTCGTCATGGAGGGGGCTTGCACCCCTTGTTGTTTTGAGTGGCACTATCACAGCACAGGACCACACTGATGTCTTAAGCACGTTCTTACTTCCCCGTTGAAGGGCAATTCGGGGATGGCGATTGATATTTCAACACGATCGAGCACCTGTTCACAATGCACAGCTTGTGGCGGAGTAGTTACTCGACAATAACGTCCCTGTAATGAAATGGCCTGCACAGACCCTTGACCTGAATCCTATAGAACATCTTTGGGATGTTTTGGAAAGCCGTTTTCATGCCAGGTCTCAACGACCGACATCGATATCTCTCCTCAGGGCAGCAATGGTCTGCCATTCCCCAAGATACCTTCCAGAACGTGATTGAAAGTATGCTTGCGAGAGTGTAACCTGTCCTGTAAGTCAATTACGTCATGCCAGCACTGAATGCGCAGAAGCTCCTTGGAACGTGAACAAGTGAAGGTGTGCCAAGTTTCACTGAGTCTAAAGGATCAATGATGCACAGCGCGGTAGATTTGATGTGGTGTATTTCAGATTACCGCATCTACATTACGTTTAACAGCGTTCAAAGAAAAGTAACTAATAAATCTGCAAGGTGTCAAAAGTTGGGGTGTTAACGCACTCCGCCGGCCGCGGTGGTCTCGCGGTTCTAGGCGCGCAGTCCGGAACCGTGCGACTGCTACGGTCGCAGGTTCGAATCCTGCCTCGGGCATGGATGTGTGTGATGTCCTTAGGTTAGTTAGGTTTAAGTAGTTCTAAGTTCTAGGGGACTAATGACCACAGCAGTTGAGTCCCATAGTGCTCAGAGCCATTTGAACCATTTTGTTAACGCACTCCAATGCTCTTACACATCAACCACTGCTAACTAGTTTTGTAAGCCGTTTGATGATCACAGCCTGTCTCATGCAATCTGCTCATACGTCGGGAAAAAAATTGTTATTTCTAGGTTCTACAGCAAGCTACAATCCGTGTTTAGTTTATAATGAGAGGTTATGAAGCATAAGATAACATAAGACTTATAGTAAGAAAACCATTTTTAAACACGCAATTGTGACGATATAGTAAAAACAGACATGATTCCACGAGAACAGAAAGAACGGATTTGTATTACTTTTATGTTCCAAAGCAATGTAGTTTTGAGAGCATTATCTACATCCAAACTTTAACCTTATACCACTTCTTTTAATAGAACATTCTATAAGATTTTACCGCATCTGTCTCTCTTCCTACACACTGAAACAGAAAATACAGACTGCATGTTGGCATCGAGCATATTACATATTCCCATATCGCTCCATTGCAGCAGGTGGACAGTCGTCGAAATCGATTTCACATACTTGTGTAAAGAATTGTCGATTGTACTGGAAAAACACCATATTCAACAGACCATTAATTATAACAGAGGGTCCCTGTACTGTTTATTCACAACCACTTTAATACACAGTTTTTTTTTTCGACTGTAACACGCCTAAGCAGTTTATGACTACAGCTTTGTCCACCGCCATACACTTCGAAGTCTGTGTAACGTGCTAAAGCGACATCAACACACGTTTCATTCCATTGGCTCTCATAGATGCTCAACGTGGCATGGTGTAAACTACGCAGTTTCTTGCAACATGCAGAGTGACAGAAATAAAACACAGAGGCGATGTTTATTATTGAAAAAAGTGTAGCAGACATCGCAACTTATGGAAAATGGAAGATCTTGCAGCATTTTAGAGATTTTCCAAAAGATATCCCAAAGTGATGAGCTATACAGTTTAACTAATATTCCTCAGTGACTGGGTACCCTATGCCTTGTGTGGCACTAAGCCTCTCAAACTGGTATTGTAAGAGACTAGTATCCGGCACTACATAATATGGACACTAAGGAAACGTGCACTGTATTCCAAATCAAGTGCTGTAACTACCATACCATATAAATTAGCTCAGAACCAGCACAACTGGCATATAGGTCTGTTGTGGTTGGCAGGAGAGCCAACACCGTGTTACTAGAGGAGGCCGAAATGCACGCGTTTTAGCTCACGCAGGCTCGCGTGAGGTCTGGAACATTACAAGGAAATTAGAATTTAGAAAAACGGACGTAGCTAGTGGAATACTTAACTTTAATCCACTAATGATGAACGTCGGTCTTGACGGTACATGATTCACAATGTCAATAGTAACTGATAATGGCGCCTTGCTAGGTCGTAGCAAATGACGTAGCTGAAGGCTATGCTAAACTATCTTCTCGGCAAAATGTGAACGTAAGTAGGCAGTGAACCATCGCTAGCAAAGTCGGCTGTACAACTGGGGCGAGTGCTAGGAAGTCTCTCTAGACCTGCCGTGTGGCGGCGCTCGGTCTGCAATCACTGATAGTGGCGACACTCGGATCCGACGTATACTACCGGGCCGCGGCCGATTTAAAGGCTAGCGCCTAGCAAGTGTGGTGTCTGGCGGTGACACCACAAGATCAGCCGAATTCGATAGTTAAGGAGTGTTCATCAAACGATAGTGATTGCATGGTTAATAATCGATGTGATGGTGCGGGTTGATGAATATATATCTTGTACTGAAAAGTGCTAAAGCGCTGTTAACTAACTTCGACTGGAACGAGGACGCAATACATCAACAGCGCGCTGCACTCCTAGTGAAATAGGCGAAGCAAACTAATTCAGACTAAGGATGGCGTCATCTCCTGCGCTGGAGGGGCACCCAATGTCTTCAAACTGAAAGGTGAATAAGGCTTCTGGAACGGCCTCCTAGGGCTGCTATATTTTCGGTTAAATTCTCTCTCTGATTACAGCGCCAATCAGTTGGTGAAGAGACTCTGTTACATCCCAAATACAGACTTTTACACAGAGAGAGATACTGATGTTGTCACAGAAAGCAGACAGTTGATACAAGGTTAGCAATCGCATTTGTCAGTCTTTATTATCGACCAGCGCAGAAGCCAGCTTCGTAACTTCCACATGGCTCTGTGGGCCAGCAGCAAAACGACGGCTGTTTCTTCTGGTCACCTGTGGAGAATCGCAGGCTGACCACTCTACCTAGACCAGATACCAAACAAACAATGTTTACCTCGAGCGAAGCATTGAACTCATTGTCGGTGGACTAGCGCAGTGTGAGCTCTTTGTTTCCTATCTGGCAGCCACACGCTTCTCCTGTGGTCTGCACATTGTTGGATCCTGTGGGCCTATCTGTGTTTGCACCGTTAAGAATGGACTGCAGCCGCCCCCCCCCCCCCCTCCCCGACCCCTTCCACAATTTGTGTATGCCGACTGTACGCAACTCACAGTAACGCCTTATATATGTATTTTTGTAAGAGTCTCAGCCACTTCCACTAGTATACATATGTCCGTAAGCGATACTCAAACAGCTCCGTTTATACACGTACTTGCAGTGCTAAAATAAATTCACCGCAGAAACAGTGCATTGAGATTCCTATATGTATAAGTAGACTACATCACTGATGAATTATACAATTTGGGCTGTTGATCAACACTCATCTCAATGGTTCTGTAAATTACAGACACTGTGATCGAGCGAATTAATTGCTTATGTAGCACTCGTCAATCATAAGTACCTCTCACGCAGAGTTAATTAGCAGGCGTTTCAGCAACCACTAATTGCAGATTTTCGTTCTACATGTAGGCATCCCGATCTAATTCAACATATGCTTCGTCTTTTTGTATTATCACTTCAGATTTGGTCAATAGGTTCTATTGTAAAGCTACAGGGCATAAGTTAACCATTTGCACGTACTCAGCCGGACCAGACAGCTAATACGTTAATCCTAGAGCAGCTCGTCCAATAGGGATCTATTCGAACTACCCCCTCCCCTACCCCCAGCCATGCATGACTCTGTCTCTCGTCAACAGCCACCACGGGTCAGTCTGTGATCTGAGATAACCCTGAAGTTAACATGAGAACTAGGATTTGCTCTCAGTACCTCTTCATCCTTAATTAGTATCAGTTCCGTGTGTTTACTCGTCCACATGCATATGGAGTCCGAAAGAAAGTGCTTGTGATTCTTTCATCGTGTTACAACCCATTTCAATGACGAAATGACATCTGTTCACACGTTTTTGTGAATGGGTGTAGTCGAAGGTGATATAATGTCTATGCCTGAGACGGTAAGGTTTAATGGAGGCAAGCAACCTAGTTAGGACATCTTCAGTCAACATATATATAATTACAAATACATAATGTGCAGTGGTACAACTTTTTGTTGCTGCCCGCAGTGAAGCGCCTCCAGCAATCTGAGGATGAAGAAATGGAGAGACACGTACTTCTGAGCCCAATTTCTTTTTGTTTTTGCAACGCATGTCGCCAATTATTTGCTGCATGAATGTCAATCTCCGTGTTCCTCTGCAGTTTTGATCCTCTGTAGCTCCCTCTAGTACCATGGAGCTCATTTACTGATGGCTTAACAGATGTCCCATCATCTTGTCCCTTCTCATTTTCTGTTTTTTCCACATATTCCTTTTCTCGCCGATCTCCACCTAATTTTCAACATTCGTCTGCAGAACCTCGTCTCAAGTCCTTCTATTCTACTCTCTTCATGTTTTCCCAGAGTTCTTGATTAACCATCATAGAATGCTGCGCTCCAAACCTACGTTTTCATATATTTCTTCCTCAAGTAAGGTATATGTTTGATACTGGTAGACTTCTCTTGCCCATGAATGACGTTTTTGCCATAGATAGTCTGCTTTTGATGTCCACCTGCTCCGCCCAACTTTGATTATTTCGATATCTCGATAGTAGAATTCCTTTACTTCGTGTACTTTGTAACAATCGATTCTGATTTTAAGTTTCTCGCTGTTCTCATTTCTACTACTTATTATTTTCGTTTTGCTTCAATTTATTCTCAATCCATGTTCTGTACTCATTAGAACGTTCATTCTATGGAGCAGATGATGAAATTCTTCTTCATTTTAACTCAGCATAGCATTGTGGTCAACGAATTGTATCATTGATATCCTATCTCATTACATTTTAATTCCGCCTCTGAACTTTTATTTTATTTCCATCATTGCTTTTTCAATGTACGGGTTGAACAGGTGGGGGGCAGGGGGCGATGCTCGAAAAGGTTACATCCATGTCTTTTTAATCTGTCCACTCTCGTTATTCTCTCCTGGCTCTTGCACATGTTGTATATTACCCGTCTCTCTCTATAGCTTACCCCTATTTTCTCAGAATTTCTAACATCTTGCAGCATTTTGTATTGTCGAACGCTTTTTCCAGGTCAACAAATCCTGTGAACATGTGTGCATTTTTCTTTGGTCTTGCTTGTATGATGAACCGCAACGTCAGGATTGCCTCTAGTGCCTGTACCTTTCCTAAAACTAAACTGATCCTCATCCAACACATTCTGTTTTTCCATTTCCATTGTTCAGTTTGTTATTCTTGTCAGCAAGTTGGGTGCATGAGCTGTTAAGGTGATTGTATGATAATTTTAGCACGTGTGTGGACGATGTTCTTCCGAAAGTCAGTTGGTATGTCGTCAGACTCAAATATTCTAAAGACCAGCGTAAATATTTGATTTGTTGCCACTTCCCCCCATCGGTTTTAGAAATTCTGATGGAATGTTATCTCTCCCTTCTAGCTAACTTCATCTTAAGTCCCCGAAAGTTCTCTTGAATTCTGATCTTCGCTGCCTCTTCTATATCCACTCCTGCTTCTTCTACGACATCAGACAACATTCGTCCCCCTAGAGGCCTTCAATCTATTTCTGCCATCCACTCTCTCCTCTGATTTAACAGTAAAATCCCCATTGCCCTCTCAATGTTAGCAACACTGTGTATAATACCGAAGAATTTGGTCTCGCATGCTTTCCATGTAGTTAAAAATACTTCTAGGCATTTCGAATCATGCAAGTGTTACAATAAATTTAACTACATATACACATCGTTTTCGATGTTATCTGCAGATGAGGAGCTATGGAGTGAAGTAACGGAATAGTCTGAGATGGAAGAGGAGGAGGTGCAGTCCGCTGACGGTAAGTGCACCACATTGTTTATATACGATGGGGTTTGTGTCGCGGACGGAACTTGTGAGTTCTGTCAGATCCGTACAGCAAATGTATGCGCGGTCGTTCCTGTCGAAGTTAGTGATCAGCACTTTAGCGTTTCTCACTGCATTCTAGTTCCCAATCAAAGCACACACACACACACACACATACACACATACACACACTGATAATCACCCATGTTAATGGCTGCCCATAGTGTAAGCCTTCCTCTTCGTTCCACCAACTGATGATGCACTGCATACGTCCAACTATCGCAATCAGCAATCTGCTCCATCTGTGAAGTGATCCCAGTCCCTATGCTCTTGACCACTTAGCAAGCTACTCAGGGAATGTTGTATTATAGTGGAATGACTGTAGTTCATTACACGCGCTAATTCTCGAGTACCCTGACGCAGATAAATGTAGATTGATGCACTAAAATATCTTGATCAAAGCTCATGAATTAGTAATGCTAAAAACGACAAAAACCATTTTCTTGCCATTCTCTGTTCAAATGACATTATCAGCGTACACAGCACAAAATGTTACCCAGGTTCTTTCAGCAGACTATTTATTATTCGATTTATATAAGGCTGTGACCAAAAGTTAAAAGGAATTTTGAAGATGAAGCACCGAGCTTCACATATTAATTTGAGTAGTATCGCCCGTGGTCGAAATCCAGTCAAATGACTGAATGGACCTGATCACGACAAATTAACTTCCCTTTATGACAGTGTAATGCGAAAGCTGTTTTATCACGTAAAGCAACTTCAGATTCGAAATTATATGCATTACAGAATCTGCCCTGCAAAGTCATCAAACCACAGTTGCAGCCCGCAACTTATTTGGAATTACGTGAGGTGGTCCTTCAAACTTATCTTTTATTACATCAGTGGAATTATTTCTATCAACAACCATATCATTCCCATTACTTTATCTGCACAGAAATTGTGCATCTTTACGTCTCAGTTTTTCAGTCCAACCCACTGAACTTCTTCTTCTAGGCAGAACCTAAGACAAATATATTTTCCATATTACAGAGAATGGTTCAAATGGCTCTGAGCACTATGTGACTTAACGTCTGAGGTCATCAGCCACCTAGAACTTAGAACTAATTAAACCTAACTAACCTAAGGACATCACACACATCCATGCCCGAGGCAGGATTCGAACCTGCGACCGTAGCGGCCGCGCGGTTCCGGACTGTAGCGCCTTTAACCGCTTGGCCACCACGGCCGGCTTATAACAGAGAAAGTCGGGGCTATTGAAAATAAATAAATTAAAAATTGGGAACTTACTTCAAATTTTGTGGAAACGTACATAAATGGGCACAAAAATACTGCTAGAGAAAAGTCAGTGAAAAAAGTATGTTAACAAAGAGTACGTTTGCTGCGCTGGACGCCTTTGTTACTACGATATTTTTATTTCCCGCGCTAAATTTCATCGACCTAACAGATGATGCACTGTAACTGCCCTGTATGTATTTGGTAGTGCACATGAATCAAGCAAACACGAACGTCCCTAGGTTTCGATTTCACAGACTGTTGTTACTTTCGTGTGTCATTTCAACCACAGTACACGATCGGTGTCGGTGGCAGTATTAGCAAAGTGCGACGCAGGAGAATTTCGGAGTCTCGCGTTTTGTGATTTTAATGCGTCATAGAGAAGGTATATCCAGAGTTATAAATATGACTGCATCTAAATCCTTTTACGACTGTTTACAGCTACATACACACATTTTTTTTTTCTTTGTACACGTCTACGGCAAAGTATGTTTTGAATTCCTTACGTCCAGTGGCCTCCATGTGTATTTAATATTAAAAATCTGTACTTCAGTTTTCGGGTTCATGTTTTAATATTTTGGTAGTCATCTAATGACTCATGAGGCCTCGATTCGATCTGTTAAACGTGCCTCGATGGTTGAATTGATTCCATCATTCTTTTCCCTACAGCTTACTGACAGCAAATTTCAATCAAATTATACATAATCGTCGTTTCCATTTATGTCCATATTAGTTGATTCCTAAAGGAACGTTGATGTTGTTGCTCCTAATCGCAAAATTGAAAAAAATACATTGTTCGCAGGTGCATTTCATAAATCTTTATTCTTATCGATAACCTTAGCCGCAGTGTTATGCTTACTGGGGACACTTCCTACTTACTTTCATTTACGTTGAACATTCGACGTCATGTATCAAGTTCCTAGCTTAGTACTACGCTTAATGCCTTCCAGATAAGTATAAATCCCTCTCTGTCCTCGTTAACATCCGTGCCATGCGTCACGCAGTCCATATCTCCTGATTCATACAGCTTACATGCGGTATTGGTTAACGGTCTTGGCAGTTACGAGTACCGATAACCACCTGCGAGATCCATGATAAAAAAGACCAGGCATCTATAGCGGGCTCTGCTAACACACAGAAAATTCGTGACTGATTTCAGTGGATGCTGTGTGTGTGTGTGTGTGTGTGTGTGTGTGTGTGTAAGAGAGAGAGAGAGAGAGACAGAGAGAGAGAGAGAGTTTTATTCATAGAGCTAATTTCATTTTTTTGTTTTCTGTTTTTCAGAGAAACATTATCGCATCGCCCTGCATCGCTATCGCCACCACCACCGCAGGAGGTGGTATTTAGTGCCAGAGGGTGACGCTGAGGATAAAGACGTTGTATTTTTTATATGAGACAATAGAAACAGAGTAAATGGAGTATGTATTGTATAGAAACGAAAGCCTCTCTCTTACATACTTTGCATCCTCTACAAGACCTGTCACTCACAACAAAGTGCATGCGGCGCATATGTGATGATGCTTTAGAAATACGCCATGCGATGTCTCTCGAGCTGTTAATTTCTTCTTAGTATGCACAGCGAGTAAACGCTGCATAGCACTGATGCTGCCGAAGACGGGAATGCTGAGACAGAATGTGTCGTTGTTAACCGTCAATTGCCTTCCACATTTATGATAGTCTACCTCACAGCTTCTGTCAATCTATTTTAACGATTACCAAAGACGTACCTCAGTTTACACTATAACTTTGATTTGCCTGCCTGCTCGCTTTGACAACAGCAATATCCCCCTCTCTGTAATACTCTGTATTTGGGATATAACAGTCTCTTCGGAAACTAATCAGCGTTATAATCAGAGATAGAATTTAACCACGTATTTACCATCTCAAAAGTATCCGAAAGTATAGCAACCGTCAGATCCCGCTTCGGAAGACTCATCAGTCATTCTGTTTGAAGACATAGGGTGCCTATCCAGCTCCGGAAGCTACGCCATCCTTAATCTCAATAAGTTTGATGCACCTACTTCACTAGGAGCGCAGCGCCATGTTGATGTGATGGAGTCAGACCGGCACAGTAAACGTGACTGCTCGTTCCAGTCGGAGTTAGTAAACGGCGACCATGAACCATGTGGTTGACTATCGTTTGATGAACACTCCTTAACCATCGATTTCGTCTGATATGAACGTGAGTTATGCTAGTTGGGATCTAATTTCTAAGGAGTGTAGTTACAGTTCTTGACTGGGCAAACAGTGCGCGTTGCTTCCGGTATCCATATCAGGGAGTGCAAGATAAAACGTACAATTATGAATAAAGGGGTGTAAGGCGAAAGGTTATGGACCATGCATCATTATGTGTCACTTCCTGCTACTATCTTATTAACATAAATACATCTCAAAAAGTTAGGCCCTTCGCAATCAAAATTTCAGTTAATTTTGAATGTAGTTGAAACTAGATGGTTGAAAGCATAGTAACCCCTTTTCGTACCTATATGATAATGTCTCTAGAGTTCCTGCATCATCTCTGTACGCTACGAATTCAACACCTTTAAATATGAACTATCCACCTTCATCATTATAGAAACCTCGACTGTCTGCAATGAAGTTCGCACCTTGAATGTTGTAACTATGACACAACACCTCTTCATTTATACAGCTCGATAGTAGAGGGACAACCTATGGGCCAACCCACTTTCCCTGTACGAGCGAGAAAACAGTGCTACACTTTTGGCGGCATCGTTTGCTCGACAGTGCAATCCCCCATTACTATATAACAGCATGTTTGGACCGCACTAGAACACTCGCTAATTCACTCGCTCTCGCGTGCACGTAATAACTGTCCAATCGCTGTGCCGCCGCCCCGCTTACGTAACATACCCTCCATACACGCGACGGACATAGCCTTCTGTTAATACCTAGAAAATGACTCTTTATTTCAGACATTACGGTCATGCAGCTGTGTTCCAACTCACATCTCCAGGCTCACACAGTGAAACTCCAGAGCGCTGCTGACGTACGCTCAGGGGCTGAACCAGCTCCATCGGCATCTCCCCGGCCGGCTGATGTCAAGCGACCAGCGGTGCTGGCACACCCCCACGGCCAGCGCGCCAGCTAGGTGGCGAGCGGCGCCTCAGGGCCCCGCCACGAACGGTCAGCCACGCCCGCAAGCACTTAACACTGGACAAGATGTAACCGGTCCACCGCGTGCCAGACAAAGGATACGTTTGGCGCCAGAGTATCACCGACAGTGGAATCTACCATGACCGTAAAACAGCGCATTTGCTCGTCGCGAGAACGCTCGCTAATTCACTCTCACCACCCCGCTATATTAAATAATTGAATTTACAATTTCATATACGTATGAAAACTAGTTCAACTCCCTAAATTCAACTACTTTTCGAGGACCAGACCGCCACCTCCTCCTCCTAGGAACCAGCACCAAGTTTGAAATCTGCCAGTAAACAAAGCTCACTTGCGCTTCCGCCACCAAACTAAGAAAATTGTTTCAAACTAAGCCACCTGCACTCAACCTCTTCCTACTCGTTTCTGGTAAACAGACTCACCCTGCAGAAGTCCACGGATGGAGGAACGAATTTATTTTATTTAGGAATGGAGTATATCTATCACACCGACATGTCCCACATCATACAGACCTGCAAAACACTCCTACATAACTCATTTATAATGTTCTAGACACACGCTTGCTCATTGTAAACAGTTAAAAATAACTCATTCCTCAGCCTACAGACATGCGAACCGGCCGTAAATAATGCAAAACATTTATCTCCAAATAGCCAAACAACTGCTAATTTTAGGAGATAATTTCAGTTCATAGGTTGATGGAAGGAGGAACGAGTGTACTTTATGTATTATCCACATATCTCTTTGAAACTTTTACTTCTCATAGGTTTCGATATGTAAGGCTGACATAAGGCAGTTTCTGAACTCCAATAGTGCACTACAAAAATGGCTCTGAGCACTATGGGACTTAAAATCTATGGTTATCAGTCCCCTAAAACTTAGAACTACTTAAACCTAACTTACCTAAGGACATCACACATCACCAAGTCATCACGAGCCCGAAAGTCCCTGACCCCGCCGGGAATCGAACCCGGGAACCCGGGCGAGGGAAGCGAGAACATTACTGCACGACCACGAGCTGCGGACTAGTGCACTACACTTGGCAACACAACCACACCAATCGAGATATTCATTCCACTCCAGACCTGTAACTCCTCTACAGGTAAATTTGCCCAGTTATTTGTCTACTCTCACATTCTGACCAGATTGCCGTTATTGCGCAAAAACAGCTCAGACTGCGCTGTGCTGCTCGGGGAAGTAAGGAAGGACTGCACTCTATTTATTGGGAGCCCTTTTATTTAGTCGTGGAGTATATTTGTCGCAAAACACCCGCTTTGATCCCACTGTGGTCATCTGACACAGGCCACAAACACGTAAACAACTCCTAATTTCACCACACAATACCAAACAGATCTTAAATAATGCAGTACACAATATCAGCAGACGAGCTCTGTACTCTTAAACTCTAGAAATGAAGCACAGACATGCTCGCAAAATAGTGCAACAGATCCGCCCAAACACCACCAGCTGCCAAACCGACCAAGTCTCTGCTCGGCCTCCCCCAAATATGACCTCAACACAGTCGCATTCGCACCCATCACCGGAGAAACTGATATCGCCTATGCGCCTTAGATAACGCTCCAAAGCATGTCCCGCGCGTGCGGTCCGCGGGAAGGGGATTAAACAGTCTCCAGCCAAGTTCAGCTTCCGAGCGCTCGTGACAGCCGACACATGTGAAAGCTGCATTGTTCTTCTCATGTGTACCGCCGGCTTCTCAGGTCTGGACATGCCTCCACGTCTGTTCTAGGATAGCTCATACCTCATTGACACACTCGATTAACGCGGCCGGGAAAACATTTACCGCTCGCATGCAACCGAGATGGTGACGGAAAACCAAACACTCTGACCTGCGCTGTAGGCGCGTGTAATGATTTAGAACATTAATTTTTGTCGAACAACTTATTTAACCATACAGTGTATCTATCATGCTATCACAAAACACAAATCCCAGATGTGCCCTGGACCATGTAGCACAGACCACAGACACGCACCCAGTCATAATTTCAGTACACACTATAGCAAACTGCTACTAAATAATACATCACACAGATGTGTAGATACGCTCAGTACTCGTAAACTATCCTAATAACGCATCGCAGAGTCTGCAGATCCACTCGCAAAATAACTCAGCAGACGTGCGCACGTACCCCCCACTCCGCACCTTGCCCACAGGATCGTGAAGTCACCCATCCGTCGGATTTCAGACTTAGAAATTGAAGAAATGTGTGATGAAATAAAAGAAATTATTCAGATAGTGAAGGGTGATGAACATTTAATAGTCATGGGTGACTGGAATTCGGTAGTAGGTAAAGGGAGAGAAGGAAACATAGTAGGTGAATATGGATTGGGGTTAAGAAATGAAAGAGCAAGCCGCCTGGTAGTATTTTACACAGAGCACAACTTAATCACAGCTGACACTTTGTTTAAGAATCATGAAAGAAGGTTGTATACATGGAAGAACACTGGAGATACTAAAAGGTATCAGATAGATTATATAATGGTAAACCAGAGATTTAGGAACCAGGTTTTAAATTGTAAGACATTTCCACGGGCAGATGTGCGCTCTGACCACAAACTATTGGTAATGACCTGTAGATTAAATCTGAAGAAACTGCGAAAACGTAGGAGTTTAAGGAGATGGGACGTGGACAAACTGAAAGAACCAGATGTTGTACAGAGTTTCAGGGAGAGCATAAGGGAACAATTGACAGGAATGATGGAAAGACATACAGTAGAAGAAGAATGGGTAACTCTGTGGGATGAAGTAGTGAAGGCAGCAGAGGATCAAGTAGGTAGAAAGACGAGGGCTAGTAGAAATCCTTGGGTAACATAAGAAATATTGAATTTAATTGATGAAAGGAGAAAATATAAAAATGCAGTAAATGAAGCAGGCAAAAAGGAATACAAACGTCTCAAAAATGAGATCGACAGGAAGTGCAAAATGGCTAAGCAGGGATGGCTAGAGGAAAAATGTAAGGATGTAGAGGATTATCTCACTAGGGGTAAGATAGATACTGCCTACAGGAAAATTAAGGAGAACTTTGGAGATAAGAGATCCACTTGCATGAGCATCAATAGCTAAGATGGAAACCCAGTTCTAAGTAAAGAATGGAAAGCAGAAAGGTGGAAGGAGTATATAGAGGGTCTATATAAGGGCGATGTACTTGAGGACAATATTATGGAAATGGAAGAGGATGTAGATGAAGATGAAATGGGAGATACAAAACTGCGTGAAGAGTTTGACAGAGCACTGAAAGACCTGAATCGAAAAAAGGCCCCCGGAGTAGACAACATTCCATTGGAACTACTGACAGCCTTGGGAGAGCCAGTCCTGACAAAACTCTACAATCTGGAGAGCAAGACGTATGAAACAGGCGAAATACCCTGAGACCTCAAGAAGCATAAAATAATTCCAATCCCAAAGAAAGCAGGTGCTGACAGATGTGAAAATTACCGAACTATCAGTTTAATAAGCCACAGCTGCAAAACACGAATTAGTTACAGACGAATGGAAAAAATAGTAGAAGCCGACCTCGGGGAAGATGTGTTTGGATTCCGTAGAAATACTGGAACACGTGAGGCAATAGTGACCTGACGACTTATCTCAGAAGAAAGATTAAGGAAAGGCAGACCTACGTTTCTAGCATTTGTAGACTTAGAGAAAGCTTTTGACAATGTTAACTGGAATACTCTCTTTCAAATTCTAGAGGTGGCGGGGGCAAAATACAGGGAGCGAAAGGCTATTTACAATTTGTACAGAAACCAGATGGCAGTTATAAGAGTTGAGGGGCATGAAAGGGAAGCAGTGATTGGGAAGGGAGTGAGACAGGGTTGTAGCCTCTCTCCAATGTAATTCAATCTGTATATTGAGCGGGGAGTAAAGGAAAGAAAAGAAAAATTCGGAGTAGGTTTTAAAATTCATGGAGAAGAAATAAAAACTTTCAGGGTCGCCGATGACATTGTAATTTTGTCAGAGACGAGAAAGGACTTGGAAGAGCAGTTGAATGGAATGGACAGTTTCTTGAAAGGAGGATATAAGATGAACATAAACAGAAGCAACGAGGATATTGGAACGTAGTCGAATGAAATCGGGTGATGCTGAGGAAATTAGATTAGGACATGAGACACTTAAAGTAGAAAAGGAGTTTTGCTATTTGGGGAGCAAAATATCTGATGATGGTCGACGTAGAGAGGATACAAAATGCAGACTGGCAATGGCAAGGAAAGCATTTCTGAAGAAGAGAAATTTGTTAACATCGAGTATCGATTTTAGTGTCAGGACAAGAAGAGAAGAGAAACTTTCGAAATGTGGTGCTACAGAAGAATTCCGAAGATTACATGAGTAGATCACATAACTAATGAGGAAGTATTAAATAGGATTGGGGAGAAGAGAAGTTTGTGGCACAACTTGACTAGAAGATGGGGTCGGTTGGTAGGACATGTTCTGACGCATCAAGGGATCACCAATTTAGTATTGGAGGGCAGCGTGGAGGGAAAAGGTCGTAGAGGGAGACCAAGAGATGAGTACAGTAAGCAGATTCAGAAGGATGTAGGTTGCAGTAGGTACTGAGAGATGAAGAAGCATGCACAGCATAGAGTAGCATGGAGAGCTGCTACAAACCAGTCTCAGGACTGAAGACCACAACAACAACAACACGTGCGCAGGTGTCACCACTCTGCACGCTGCCCACAGGATCGTGAAGTCACCCATCCATCTGATTTCAGACCTCGCACAGCCCCTGCTCGTCTTCCGCAAGCGTGAGTTGGCGCAGTCAACGCGTTCGTCAGCGGTCAAAGCACACACATACGTCCGTCCAAGACCGCGATGCCGCGCAGCGACCACCGAACGCGGGCGGAAGTCAACTTTATATCAACGTAGCCTAATTCCAGAGTGCAGCCTGCATATGCTACGCACATCATAGCAGCACATGTCTTTACCTCCTATGACACTGTAGCACACTGCAAATTGCTTCTCAAACGACATTACACGGCCCTTTAACTAAATATAACTACACATCCGTGCTCTCGCCTCGTCGCATGACCAGCCATCTAAAAACCTTCTCAATATTATTCTTACTTTACAACATTAAAAAAAATCTAATTTACACCTCCCACCGCACCAAACCTCACACCCGTCCCACCATCAACATATGCAATCGTCCTCAATACTATCTTGACACTTATATATCACCCCACGACCGAACGAGGTGGCGCAGTGGTTAGCACAATGGACTCGCATTCGGGAGGACGACGGTTCAATCCCATCTCCGGCCATCCTGATTTAGGTTTTCGGTGATTTCCCTAAATCGTTTCAGGCAAATGCCGGGATGGTTCCTTTGACAGGGCACGGTCGATTTCCTTCCCTATCCTTCCCTAACCCGAGCTTGCCTCCGTCTCTCGTTGTCGACGGGACGTTAAACACTAACCACCACCACCAACGCATCCTCGCCGACCGCAAGCGCGCGACATGCCTTGGAGCGTTATCTAAGGCGCATAGGCGATATCAGTTTCTCCGGTGATAGGTGCGAATGCGACTGTATTGAGGTCATGTTTCGGTGAGACCGAGCAGAGACTTTTGGTCGGTTTGGCAGCTGGTGGTGTTTGGGCGGGTCTGTTGCTCTATTTTACGAGCATGTCTGTGCACTGTGCGGTGCTGTATTTGGAGAGTTTAAGAGTACAGAACTCGTCTGCTGATATTGTGTACTGCATTATTCAAGAGCAGTTTGGAATAATGTGGTGAAATTAGGAGTGCTCCCAATAAATAGAGTGCAGTCCTTCCTTACTTCCCCAAGCAGCACAGCGCAGTCTGAGCTGTTTTTGCGCAATAACGGCAATCTGGTCAGAATATGAGTGAGTAAACAAATAACTGGACAAATTTACCTGTAGA
The DNA here is from genome assembly GCF_023897955.1 of Schistocerca gregaria. Taxonomy (NCBI): domain Eukaryota; kingdom Metazoa; phylum Arthropoda; class Insecta; order Orthoptera; family Acrididae; genus Schistocerca; species Schistocerca gregaria. Next base: position 53,776,660 of record NC_064927.1, read on the forward strand.
GGATTTACAGGTCTGGACTGGAATGAATATCTTGATTGGTGTGGTTGTGTTGCCAAGTGCCAAGTGCACTACTGGATTTCAGAAACAGCCTTATGTCAGCCTTACATATCGAAACCTATGAGAAGTAAAAGTTTCAAAGAGATATGTTGATAATACATAAAGTACACTCGCTCCTCCTTCCATCAGCCTATGAACTGAAATTATCTCCTAAAATTAGCAGTTGTTTGGCTATTTAGAGGTAAATGTTTTGCATTATTTACGAGCGGTTCACGTGTCTGTAGGCTGTGCTATGAGTTGTTTTTAACTGTTTAGAATTAGCAAGCGTTTATCTAGAACATTATAAATGAGTTATGTAGGAGTGTTTTGCAGGTCTGTATGAGGTGGGACATGTCGTTGTGATAGATATACTCCATTCCTAAATAAAGTAAATTCGTTCCTCCAACCGTGGACTTACTGCAGGGTGAGTCTGTTTACCAGAAAAGTGTAGGAAGAGGTTGAGTGCAGGTGGCTTAGTTTGAAACAATTTTCTTAGGTTGGTGGCATAAGCGTAAGTGAGCTTTGTTTACTGACAGATTTCAAACTTGGCGCTGGTTCCTAGGAGGAGGAGGTGGCGGTCTGGTCCTCGAAAAGTAGTTGAATTTAGGGAGTTGGACACGTTTGCATACGTATAGTAAATTCAATTATTTAATATAGTGGAGTGGTGAGAGTGAATTATTGAGCGTTCTCGCGACGAGCAAATACGCTGTTGTACGGTCATTGTAGATTCCACTCTTGGTGAAACTCTGGCGCCAAACGTATCCTTTGTCTGGCACGCGGTCGACCGGTTATATCTTGTCCAGTGTTAAGTGCTTGCGGGCGTGGCTGACCGTTTGTGGCGCGGCCCTGAGGCGCCGCTCGCCCCCTAGCTGGCACGCTGGCCGTGGGTGTGTTCAAGCACCGCTGGTCGCTTGACATGAGCTGGCCAGGAAGATGCCGATGGCGTTCGTTCAACCCGCTGCGCGTACGTCAGCAGCGCTCTGGAGTTTCACTGTGTGAGCCTGGAGATGTGAGTTGGAACACAGCTGCATGACCGTAATGTCTGAAATAAAGAGTCATTTTCCAGGTATTAACAGAAGGCTATGTCCGTCGCGTATGTGGGGGTTATGTGACGTAAGCGGGGCGGCAGCGCAGCGATTGTACAGTTACTACATGCGCGCGAGAGCGAGTGAATTAGCGGGAATCCTATTGCGGTCCAAGCATGCTGTTATTTCTGGGATTGCTCTGTCGAGCAAACTCTGCCGCCAAAAGTGTAGCACTGCGTTCTCGTTCGAACAGGGACACGTGGTGGACAGTGAGCGGTCGGCATCGACAGGTTTGAACATGGCGCCGAAACTGTGGCGGCGAAAGGTCGATCATTCTGTGAGTGAGCTCCGAGGCAGACAATTTTGGCGGGAAACGTGCGGAGGCGACGAATACACGTGGAGAGCGGACAAGGGGCCGCTGTGAGGTCAAACTCGGCAATTACTACGATGTCCAGCCTGAACGTGTTTCGACATGGGAGTGACCGCTGGGCTCGCCCCCCGCGCTGGTGGCCGGTCGCCTCACGTGACAGGCATAGGCAGTGTCTCCGCACGCTGGCCAGGGGGTGGCGACGATTTGAAGTAATTGAGTTGGAGCACGGACGTCGTAGTGACTCCACTGCAATATCAAACATATGTGTGCTGATTGTGTTGAAGGACAGGTGATGACCGTACTACTTGAAATAAAGTGTTCAGTCCCTTCCCCCCGTGCTAAATGGAAGGACGTGACTTACGTCAGTATTAGAGCAGTTTATTATTTAATGCGATTATGATAGGCTACCATTGAGAAAAGATGAGGGAGAAAGTCCGTACGTGTGATCAATTATGGTGTTGGTATTTGAACTTGTGATAGATCTTTGTTATGGATGTAAGGAAAATGGCTTTCTCGCCGAGAAAATCGGACATCTTGAATAAATAATAAATGATAATAACAGATAGAAGTACAGTTTTTGGGATATTATCGCGTTGGAATTTGAATTTTGCGCAATTTTCTAGTGGAGGTAGGCCTGTAATAATGAATGATAATAAATGATAATAAATGATAACGTATGATAATAAATGACAATGAATGATAATGAATGTTAATAAATAATAATGAATAATAATAAACAAAAGTAATGTTTTGCAGCCATTATCGTGTTGGAATTTGAATTCAGAGGGAATTTTCTAGTGGAGGCAGGTCAATAATGATAAATAATAATAAATGATATTAAATAATAACAAATGACAATAAAATGATAATAAGTGATAATAAATAATAATAAATAATAATGAATGTTAATTAATGATAATCAATATAATAAAAAGACAAGTATGGGTTTTGCATGCATTATCCTGTTGGAATTCAAACTTCTCGCCTTTTTTCTTCTGGGTCTTAGGTTAGTGGACGTAGCACAGTTGGACTTTTTCCCCGCCAAAATTCAAAATTCCCATTATTTTTTCTTGAGGTTAGGTTAGTGGACATAGCACAATTGGACTATTCTCCCGCCAAAATCCGCCATCTTGGATGACGTCATGCGATGTTGGCAAGTCTACATGCCGCCATATTCTATGATGTCATCGGCGCCATCTTGAATGAATTTGGCAAAAATGGAAAGTGGGGTGGCACATAGGTTGTCCGTATACTCTGGTTGTGTAACATCGGTGAGCGGGCACTAGTTGATTGCACAGTTATTTCGTACATCTATAGGCCAAGACTTAATTATCTCGTTCTCTGTCGATCAGTCTATTACGATGATCGGTAATACCTCCTTGAATTTTCGTGGACTGAGTACACAGCCTCCTTCCTCTTCTTCAGCACTTTCATAGTAAGAAGCACGAAACCTCGCATACATGTCGTATGCTAGACTGTATCATTTTCATCCCACAGCAGGTGTAAACTGTCGTATGGGTAGAATTCTGACATCATTTAGATCCTAGCATTAGTTAACTTGGAATTGTCGAATACAATGAAATCATTTGTTATAATCCCCCATCTACTATTCTGAAATGCAGGTGTGATGAATCTTGGCGTCTCTAGCTGCGAAGAGGTTTTTGTAGCCCATGTTTTCTGCTAATGTTAGTGGTAAACCTGTACTGGAATTCAGGACTTTTAAAAGTTTCAAACGCATCTCGTCTCACACACTGATGTGAGGGATTTTTCACCTTTTCTTGCTGATTCTGATCATATTCTTCTCTTGAGCTCCTTGAATGTATGAGTTTTTATCCGTCGCAATCAGTGCTAGAATGAGTTCCTGTTCAGCATTCATAATAATCTGTCTCATGTCCTCAAACTAGCCCATAAGAATTTTTAACGGTATGCATGCAATAAGTCAGTTGTAGTCTGCAACTGCTCCATCCGAAGGATCGTCTATGAACCATCCCGCATTTTCTAAACCATTCAAATCCGTGAGTGATGCTGAGAAGTATGTTTTAGGGGTTGATGTTATGCCGACATCGAGTGTACAGTCGATCTCAGACCCTTTGAGTTCATAGCGTATCTCTGGAAACAGGAATGCTCAAGCGTTACGTGTAGGACTGGATCCCACGGAAGCGTTGCTGTCGGCTTTATTGAACGATCCCTGCACATATATAAAATTCTAGCGAGGAGCGTCAGCCTGGCTTGGTGCTGGATGACAATGCTAATTTCATCATTCCTGTTAAATGTGGTTGAAGGGTAAGTTTTATACGAGAAGTATTCCTCACGTATAATTCGCTCAAGATCATTTACTACACTAGTTATATTGAGAGAGGACGTCATAACGACGTTTCAAACCAACTAATTTAAGAAACTCCTAGTTCGCACGTGTTGTCACTTTGCGGTTCGGCAGCGAAGTGTCTTGCTGTCGACTGCGTGCATTGCTTTTATATTGTACACCCACCGTGCCTTAGATGTAGTTGTACAATGATTTACTCACCACCAAACTCAGCGAGTTGATTATTCTGGTCCACAAGACGAAACTCAAAACAGTGCAGTGTCTGAACTGTCACTGGAAAGTGTATTACATTGATATGAGTCTCAACAATCTTACACACTGTTGCAACTGAGGGGAGAATCCGTAAATAGCATGAATCAGACTGTCGCTGAGATAGGAGTTTGTTGCAATGTCACATGGGACTCGGATTGCGCTAACGGGCGGTACGTCCACTATCTGATCTGACTTGTAAAATTTACTAGGCTCGTTCTTCAAAAGCTGCCCTTTTGTGAAGCCCAGTAGGCGTCCTATTGGATCTTTCTGATTAAAGCCAATCGTTGCATTTACAGTCCTTATTTCAGATTTAAGTGTACTGATGTTTGCACGTAACTCAATACCTTTTTCAGCCTGTTTTAAGACTTCGTTTAAATCGTCAATATCGTACGCACAAGGTTCTACACTGAAGCGCGAAAGGAACTGGTATGCGCATGCCTATTCAAATAGCGAGGTATGTACACAGGCAGAATACCGCACTGTGGTCGGCAACGTCTATATAAGACAACAAGTTGTTAGATCGGATACTGCTGCTACAATGGCAGGTTATCAAGATTTAAGTGAGTTTGAACGTGGTGTTATAATCAGGGCATGAGCGATGGGACACAGGATCTCCAAGGTAGCGATTAAGTGGGGATTTTCTCACAAGTGTACCGCGAATATCAGGAATCCGGTAAAACATCAAATCTCCAACATCGCAGCGGCCGGAAAAAGTTCTTGTCAGAACGAGACCAACGAGGACTGAGCGAAATAATCTTTCAACGTGACAGAAGTGCAACCCTTCCGCAAACTGCAGCAGATTTCAATTCTGGGCAATCAACAAGTGTCAACGTGCGAACAGTTAAACGAAACATCATCAACATTGGTTTTGTAGACGAAGGCCCACTAGTATACCCCTGATGACTGCACGATAAAAAGCTTAACGCCTCGCCTGACACCGTCAACAGCGACATTGGACCGTTGATGGCTGGAAACATGTTGCCTGGTCGGACGAGTCTCGTTTCAAATTGTATCGAGCGGATCGACGTGTACAGGTAGGGAGACAACCTCATGAAACCATGGACCTTGCATGTCAGCAGGAGACTCTTCAAGCTGGTGGAGGTTCCGTAAGGGTGTGTGGCGTGTGCAGTTGGAGTGATATGAGGCACCTCATTCGTCTATATACGAGTCTCACACGTAACACCTACGTAACCATCCTATCTGATCACCTGCACCCATTCATATCCATTGTGCAATCCAGTGGGGAAACGCAACACCCCACACGTCCAATAATGCTACAGAGTGGCTCCAGGAACACGCTGCGGAGTTGAAACACTTCCACTGTCAACCAACCTCCCCTGACATGAATATCATTGAGCACATCTGGGATGCCTTGCAGTGTGCTGTTCAGAAGAGATCTCCACCCCCTTGTACTCTTATGGATTTATGAACAGCCCTGCAGGTTTAATGGTGTCAGTTCCCTCCAGCACTAGACAATAGTCGAGTCCATGCCACGTGGTGTTGCTACATTTCTGTGTGCTCTCGAGGGCCCTATACGTTATTAGCCAGGCGCAGCACTTTCTTTGCCTCTTCAGTGTATTTCCACGATGTCTTTTTCATCATTAATATGCAGATGTAGTTTGTTGTTAGTCTCAGTGATATTCGGGATGCTGTGGTACCTCTCCATTCCAATCAATACAATACTCGATTAACCAATGTTCAAATCAATAGGCGGGAAGTAATTCGCACGCAATACAGGTGGTCGTTCTTTTAAAGTCAAGATGTACGACGTTACCTCTGAATCTCATCTGATGAGGGAATGTTTAAAGCTCCCCCTTATATATTATGCTTCTTCATTTTTGTAAAAGTCAAGAGAAACATGATGCTTAGATGTCCCCATAGGTGAGTATTACAGTCCTGATTGTAGAACACCCGTCTTCTGCGAGTCAAGTATGTTGTAATTCTTCTGACGGTTGCAGATCACCAAATGAAATAGTAGACGGTATCCGCATTTTGCATAGCTCATGACACCCCGTGGATACTGCGACATCTAATTTTATAATACCACATTCACCAGTTCTCCACATCTTAAGAAGATCAGTATTTGTGAGTGGACGATCTTGTCTAATGGGCCTTTTGTTCATGAATAGACCAAACCCTTTCCTGTACAATTTCAAGTGTAGTCGTTTTGCACTACCTGCAGTTCACATCATGTGGTTATGTCGTTTGCCTCTTCTAACTGCGCTTGGGAGATTTGGGCGCTCTTGACTGTTAAAGCAACAGCTGCGGTACCACCGGCGAGGGACCCTACTGACAAGAGAGCGGAATGGACTGGGGCGACGAATGCAAGAAAACCACCAGACGCCTAAAATAATCGTAGAACTCCTTCTTCTTCCCATACCTTTCTGCTTCAGAGCTTTTTGAAGATACAAACATCGCTCTCAGGATACGGTTCTTCAAATAGCTCTGCCCCACACCCTTCTTCTTCTTGTTTAGTGCACAACGTGCAGCATTCATAATTCGCTTGAAATTCGTCACTCCTAAACCGAAATTAATTTTTTCATGCATGGTTTTATCAACAGAAAATGCTGCAATGCGTTGACCTATACCAATGTCCTTTCTTCTGTGTATCTGCTTAGCCTTATCAACTAAAGTACTATCTGTAATGTAACGACTTGAGAGGCCTTATTGGAAGTGTCTGCAGTGTTGTGTTCCATAGACGCTTCGTCCAGCAGATTAACGCCCGTATCACCACGTGCCATGCATTGCTGATGATTTGTTGCAGGTCTACAGTAGCTATATCCCATAATGTGTAATTCCACTGGCAGTTTGTCTAGAATACCACCACATCCTCTAATGCATCTCGTAGCATGCTTATTATGCTACTGCGGTGGTTGTGGATGTGCACCCCATTAATATCAATCCAACTGTTTTGTGCTGCAGGAAAACCAATAATTTTAATAGTGTTCTATTTTCCTGGCCTCTTATGGCTCTCTCCACGAGAAAAACATCCGCTCTAGAAGCAACTTGCAATTTCTTCGCATTTACTATCCTTCAAGATATAAGTTCTAGGATTCGTTCGTTGCACCTTTGAAACTGTAAATATCTCTGTTGAACAGTTCAAATGGTTCAGATGGCTCTGAGCACTATGGGACTTATCTTCTGAGGTCATCAGTCCCCTAGAACTTAGAACTACGTAAACCTAAATAACCTAAAGACATCACACACATTCATTCCCGAGGCAGGATTCGAACTTGCGACCGTAGCGGTTGCGCAGTTCCAGACTGAAGCACCTAGAAGCGCTTGGCCACCCCGGCCGGCTTGAACAATTCGGTAGATATGATTTCACAAATGCTACTATGGACAATAATAGTATGTGTAGCCAATATAGCTCCATCGCTTTACCAACTGAGCTGTATAGGCTGCATAGAGAAATCAGCTATATATTTTCCCATGAGAAGTAACGTCATCATTCATTTTGCCAATAACTGGTGGGGTTATATTTGAGGCAATTGTCTGCTGCTGCCTGATTATAGACGCAGCATTGAAAATAACGATATAAATAAATGTAATGCTTGGCCTATAATTAGTGAGATATGAAATAAAACACAAACACAGCTTCGGAGTATATACAGGGTGTTACAAAAAGGTAAGGCCAAAGTTTCAGGAAACATTCCTCACACACAAATAAAGAAAAGATGTTATGTGGACATGTGTCCGGAAACGCTTATTTTCCATGTTAGAGCTCATTTTAGTTTCGTCAGTATGTACTGTACTTCCTCGAATCACCGCCATGATTTCATGAGGTATATTTCACCTGTGCTGCTAGAACATGTGCCTTTACAAGTACGATACAACATGTGGTTCATGCACGATGGAGCTCCTGCACATTTCAGTCGAAGTGTTCGTACGCTTCTCAACAAGAGATTCGGTGACTGATGGATTGGCAGAGGCGGACCAATTCCATGGCCTCCACGCTCTCCTGACCTCAAACCTCTTGACTTTCATTTATGGGGGCATTTGAAAGCTCTTGTCTACGCAACCCCTGTACCAAATGTAGAGACTCTTCGTGCTAGTATTGTGGGCGGCTGTGATACAATACGCCATTCTTCAGGGCTGCATCAGCGCATTAGGGATTCCATGCGGCGAAGGGTGGATGCATGTATCCTCGCTAACGGAGGACATTTTGAACTTTTGCTGTAGCAAAGTGTTTGAAGTCACGCTGGTACGTTCTGTTGCTGTGTGTTTCCATTCCATGATTAATGTGATTTGAAGAGAAGTAATAAAATGAGCTCTAACATGGAAAGTAAGTGTTTCCGGACACATGTCCACATAACGTATTTTCTTTCTTTGTGTGTGAGAAATGTTTCCTGAAAGTTTGGCCGTACATTTTTGTAACACCCTGTATACATACATTATTTATTTAAATATCATACAATGGACGCAGTATTTGAAAAAGTGATCATATTCTTTCTTTATCTTCTTCTTCGCACCTGTACGTTTTTCCGAAAGAAAGCTCTTCAATGTGCAATAATTCCTCGCATATGTCCTTCAGGCCAATGGGTACCTCGCAGTACCCAGGTTTTACATATACACATTTAACTTGTTTCTCTTTCGGTTCCGCGTTGATATGCAAAACAAAGGTACTGCTACAAAACATCAACATGTACACCATGCATACGTAAGAAGTTTACCTCATGGTATGCGTTGTCCATGGTCAGTAACTAACGCCTCAGTCTCTCCAATGCAGAGCATAGCACAGTCTCCGTATAAGTTCATAACTGAAGTGTGTATTAGATAAAGACACTTGTCACTTGATTCCACACATATTGCAGACTCGTCATACTCTTTGTAATAGTGTCGTATCAGTAAGGTGTCTGTAGCCCTTTGCTTGCTACACATCTGTGTGAATAAAAAGTAAAGTATTGTAATCATTTCCTTTTGTAATAAAAATCATAAATAAGTTTAGTATGAATGTTGTCAAGCGATCCTAGACAGCAGGTTTCCTTGGCAACCCACATTCGACGACTGGGTAGGATTCTAGAACGATAGTACCAGAAATGACTTTGGCAGACGAGATACGAATCCTGTAGTAACAAAGTTAAAATGTGCTGCGTGGCACAGTAGAAAAGTCGACACTGGGAGTTATCGACTGCAAACAGGAGCTCTTCGACTCCGGGCGTTGGCGCACGCGAGCCCTGGTGCGCCCGTCGTGCGAGCCCCCTGCTGCCGCCAGCCGCCAGCACAGTGGGACACGCCCGCCAGGCTCCTCTCGACGCGAAATACGCCAGCCCACTGTGGCACGACGGATTACTTGTGGGATCCGGCCCACTCATCTGCTGCAGTGTGCGTGCCTAGGAAGCTGTTTCTCGGATAGCTAGACAACAATTCGAGCAAAACTTATTAATGGAATTTATTACAGTAAACCGAATTGACAATACTTAACTTTGCTGTTTCCAAACAGGTGGCGCAAGCAATTGGCGACACGCAAATAATCAATGACGTTCGATACATACAATTTCCATGCAAGCAAAGTATAAGTCTCCAGAATGAGATTTCCACTCTGTAGCGGAGTGTGCGCTGATATGAAACTTCCTGGCTGATTAAACTGTGTGCCGGACCGAGACTCGGACTCGGGACCTTTGCCTTTCGCGCGCAAGTGCTCTACCAACTGAGCTACCCAGGCACGACTCACACAGCTTTACTTCTGCCAGTACCTCGTCTCCTGCCTTCCAAACTTTACAGAAGCTCTCCTGCGAGCCTTGCAGAAGTTTCAAAACATAAGTCACTACTAATGAGATAGGATGACGGTTCGTCTTTAAGTGTGGTTCTCCTAGTGCGGCCGAGGCTAGCTGGAGCGGCTCTTCTATTCTCTTCGTACAAAAAAAAATGGTTCAAATGGCTCTGAGCACTATGAGACTTAACATCTGCGGTCATCAGCCCCCTAGAACTTAGAACTACTTAAACCTAATTAACCTAAGGACATCACACACATCCATGCCCGAGGCAGGATTCGAACCCGCGACCGTAGCAGTCGCGCGGTTCCCGACTGAGCGCCCAGAACCACGAGACCACCGCGGGCGGCTCTCTTCGTACAGGTGCCGCTCCTGTCGCGGTCCTACTCAGCGTTCTATTGGCTGGCGTCGTCTCACAGCCTTCTCTGCTGTTTCGTTCAGGCAGACGTGCCGGCGCTTCTAGTTATGCCGTAACATTACTGACCATAGTTCAACTCCCCTATGCGTTAGCACGACTGATCGCAAAATCATTTGGTGATGGATCATCTGAACTCGGCGAGGTCGTTGGTTGAGGCATATTGTACTGTGACCAGTGGGATCTACACCTCACATTAATATAGTATGTAATAAATATAGTGATAAATGAAAGGCACCAGTTTGCTTTTGTTCTTCAATATAATATTGCAGAACAATAAAGCAAACTCGTGCTTTTCATTTATCTAATGTTGTTCTGCCAAGAACCGACGGAAGATTCTGTTACCATGATAAATATAGTGGTTTTGCTGCCTGTATATATTGCCTTCTGAAGCCGAGCAATGGCTGTCTCATGTGGTTGATGTAATGCAACGTCACCAGGGACGCAACGCAGGGCACTCGCTGCCACCCTTCCCCGCCCCCCCCCCCCCCCCTCCGCCTTGTTTATTTACGCTCTCTCTCTCTCTCTCTCTCTCTCTCTCTCTCTCTCTCTCGCAATCCAGTGGCAACATATACCCCAACATTGCGTAACCATAGGGTATCGCTCATTGCTCATTGAGTACCCCCTATTAACGTAACCATTGTAGTTGGCTGAATCCATCAGTTGGAATCGTTTATCTATAGTTTGGCAATATGATGCCAGATAATTTTCACAAAGCTATTAGCAACTAACACAAATTTACATCTTTACATCTTCAAGACATGGATAACAACACTTAAAAAAATGAAGCTTACTTCATTTACAAATATCATTTGCTATATGGTAGGAGGACTGTTTCCATTTCAAGGTACAACGTGATGCACTACCGACGAAGCATAATTTAACCGTCCATAGATTATGTAACTAGTTTTGAAAATATACTGAGTTTTCCCTATAATAAAGCTCTGTAACTGAACTGTTAACAATATCCTCCAAATAATTTTGGCATATTGCAAAACGCTTATAAATGTATAGCTCGAGATATTTATAAACGCTGTTTAAACCACAGCTTTATTTCTCACAACAACAAAAGCTGCTTAAGGCGGTTTCTTGTACGCCTTCCTTCTCGTGGTTCTAAAATTAGGCGCTAAAGTGAATGGAGGGAACTTATCGACTCTTTTGGCCAGTTGCGTTGCCACTATGTGGGTATAATACCGCAAAGCGATATGAAATGGAACAGACACGTAAGGTCAGTAGTAGGGGAGACGATGATCATCTTTGGTTTATTGGAAGAATTCTGAGAAATTGTACCTCATCTGTAAAAAGACAGCACGTAGTGCAATGCATTCTCTTCCCAACAGCTAGGATTAAACGAAGACAGGAAAGAGATAGAAGCAATGCCACTGACTCCGCCATGTTGGAAACAGCGGTTTTCGCCTGGTCACCGCAGCTAAGCAGCGTGGAGGCTAGTCAGTACTTCGATAGGTGACCGTCTTGGGAGTGTCGCGTTCCATTTGCTCAGCAAAGCGCAAGTCACCGGGTGGCGTCCAACTGCAGTGTTATCAGACGTCCCACTAGATTTGTCGCCTGCAGGTTCGTTGCTCTGGGGGATCCACTCTTCTCTGAGTCAATGCTGATGGATATGCGATACCTCAAGAAACTTGTGGACTTTCTTTCTCACCGAATTCGGGGCATTATCAAGGCTAGAGGTTGTGTTTCCTGTAATCGCCATATTTTCTACCTCCTCTGTAATTACAAAACATTTTTACTCTAGTTTATCTCTTGCAGATATGTGTAATTAACTCGTAAATATTTTTTATCTTTTTAAAGTTTACTTCTTTCTTTCATGCAGAAAAACATGTGCATATATTCGTAGAGGAAGGGCTTGTACCTTGGGCACGATTACTTTTTTTCTTTTTTTGACCGTCATATCAGACGCTATAACTGAGTTTTTGCAGTGGTTATTTCATTACTTCATTACTTGTCTTACTTCCTACCAAATTAATCACAGTACATAATAAATTTATTAAAATAGTGTATCATTGAATTAGTTTTTGAAAACGTCTCGTTTGGGTCAGGGTACGACGAGAACTTGCACAATGAGCCACACTTTAGAGTAATTGGACAAGTCACAAATTATGGACGGATTTCACTGAACATAAACACAGCGCTAATAAATTGAAGATCCAAGTAAACGCACATAAAAGTAATGTCTTAGGTCAATAAATTTGGCCTAAAAACTGGTGTTAGTAAACATTTAAAAGCAACAAATTACTTTTATTATTTTAAGCCTATGTAGCAGCTCTATATTGTTAATCTCTATTCTCATATTGTAAACGTCTATTATAGACTACGTAATACAATAATCATAGTGCAATGTCACCAACTAACTCAAGATGCAATTTTCGTCCCACTTCAATAAATGGTTAACATAACCTAGTAATAAAATAGTGGGAAAATTCACAGGCTGGTTATTAAGATAAATGTCAACAATGTGTAGAAAATTGAAAGAATAGTTCCTTGCTCCTGTAACAGCAGCTGGATATACTCCTATCACAGTAGGGAATCTTTGGTGTGAAAAGAGTGAAGCTAGAGAGTAAATACTAGAAATATAAGATTAGCCCAAGGTACATGCCGACTGAAGTACAGCCCCTTACCCAAAGAGAAATGTTACTCATTCAATGAAATTATATGTCACTCCTATGTGTCTTCAGTTCGGTAGAAAATGTTTTACTTGTGCAAAACGAAAAATTATTAGTACAGAATTAACAGCTGAAGAGGAGTTGTCCACGATGGAACTTGGGTGTATCGAGATGAATGATTGCGGCACGTCTGATAATTAGTGGATTCTTCATTTGGTGGAAGACAGAACAGGTTTAGTAGCAGACGAAAGTTCAGAAGCAAGCCAGATTTCAGGGACATAATGTTGAGACAGAGAGCAGAGCGAGACGATAAGATCGCAGAACCTTCTGGAAAGTGACTGCTCTGCTATTTTTACAGCAAGTTACCAATATTTGAAGAAGATGATTTATTCTGAAACTCGACGCAGAAGAGAATTTTTCACAAATGGAGGACCCACGAAGACAGGAGGAATGGCAAGAGAGAAGATTTATTTCAAGATCATCGCAGAAGACGCCGAGAAAAGGAATCAGACAATACATATAACGACCCTAAATTTTTCTGTTAGTTCCTTTACTGCTTGACCAATGTACAGATTGAATAACATCGTTGATAAGCTACAACCCTGTCTCAATCCCTTCTCAGACTTTGCTTCTCTTCCATGCCCCTCGACTCGTACAACAGCCAATTTGTTTTTGTACAAACTATATACAGCTTTTCGCTCCCTGTGTTTTACCCATTCTGCCTTTCCTAAACCTATCCCCTATGAGAAGTCGCACAATCAGTATTGCTTCCTACATTTTTCCGGGATCCAAACTGATCTTTCCCGAGGTCGGCTTCAACCACTTTCTCCATTCTTCTGTGAAGAATTCGTGTTAGTAGTTAGCAACCATGACTTATTAACCTGATATTTGGGTATTTTCAATCGTGTGAGCGCCTGCTTTCTTTGGAACTCAAATTATTGAAGTCTGAGGGTTTTCTCCCGTCTGTACAGCTTGCTCAAAGAGGGAAGAGTTTTGTCATGGCTTGCTCTGCCAAGGCTATCAGGAGTTTTAATGGAATCTTGTCTACTCTCATGGCCTTTTTTCGGCCTAAGTCTTTCAGTGCTCTATCAATTCTTCACTGAGTATCTTATCTCTTAGCTCATCTTAATGTATGTCCTCTTCCATTTCTAAAATATTGCTCTCAAGTTCACCTCCCTTGTACAGACGCTCCATATACTCTTTCCACCTTTCAGCTTTCCCTTCATTGCCTAAGAGTGGTTTTCCATCTGAGCTCCTGATATTCATGCAAGATGTTCTCTTTCCTCTAAAGTTCTCTTTAATTTTCGTGTGGGTAGTATCTATTTTCCGCTAGTGATATATGCTTCTAAGTTCTTACATTTGTCATCTAGCCATTCCTGCTTAACAATTTTGCACTTCTTACCAGTCCAATTTTTAGATGTATGTATTCCCTTTCTCCTGCTCCATTTACTGCATTTTTATATTTTCTCTTTTTATCGATTAAATTCAGCATCCCTTGTGTTACCCACGGATTGCTGCTACTCCTCGTCTTTTTACCTACTTGAGCCTCTACTGCCTTCACTACTTCCTCTCTCAAAGCTACCCATTCTTCTTCTACTGTATTCCTTTGCCGAGTGCTTGTGAATCGTTCCCTAAAGCTCTCCTTGAAACTTTCAACACCCTCTGTTCTTTCGGTTTTCCAGGTCCCAGCTCCTCAATTTCCTCCTGTTTTGCAATTTCTTTAGTTTTAATCCACAGTTCACAACCAACAGATTGTGGTCGAATTCACAGCTTCACCTAGAAATGGCTTAAAATTTAAAATCTGTTTCTAAAATCTTTGTCTTACCAAATGTACTCAGTCTCAAATCTTGCAGTATCTCCAGGTCTCTTCCACGTGTACAACCTTCTTTCATGATTCTTAAACGGAGTGTTGGTTATGATTAAGTTATGCTCTGTGCAAAATACTACCAAGCGATTTCCTCTTTCGTTCCTTATTCACCTACTATTTGTCCTTCTCTTACTTTTCCTACTATCGAATTCCAGTCCCCCATGACTACTACATTTTCGTCTCCCTTAACTATCTGAGTAATTTCTTGTATCTCGTCATACAGTTTTCCAATCTCTTCATCATCTGCGGAGCTATCTGGTTTATAAGCTCTACATCTACATCTACATTTCTGCAATTCATACTTACGTGCCATTTTCATACACATTCCACTCTCGAATGGCTCGTGAGAAAAAGAAACACCTCAATCTTTCTCTTATTTTATTATGATGATCATTTCTCCCTACGTAGGTGGGTATCAACAAAATATTTTCGCATTCGCAAGAGAAATTTGGTGATTGAAATTTGGTAAATAGATCTCGTCGCAAAGAAACCCGCCTTTGTTTCAATGACTGCCACAACAACTCCCGTGTCATATCAGTGACACTCTCACCCCTATTGCGCTATAACACGAAACAAACTTCCCTTCTTTGCACTTTTTCGATGACCTCCTTTAATCATACCTGGTAAGGATCCCACACCACGCAGCAATATTCCAGCAGAGGACGGACAAGTGTAATGTAGGCTGTCTCTTTAGTTGGTTTGTCGTAGCTTCTACGTGATCTGCCAACAAAGCGCAGTGTTTGTTTCGCCTTTCCCACAATATTTCCAATTTAAGTTCCTCGTAGTTGTAATTCCTAGGTATTTAGTTGAATTGACAGCCCTTAGATTTGTGCGATTTATCGTATATCCAAAATTTATCGGATTTCTTTTAGTACCCTTGTGGATGACCTTGCACTGTTCTTTGTTTAGTACCAATTGCCACTTTTCGCACAAATACAGAAATTCTCTCTAGATCATTTTGTAATTGGAATTGATCGTCTGATTATTTTAGTAGACGGTAAATCAAAGCGTCGTCTGCAAACAATCTCAGGGGGCTGCTCAGATTATCACCTAGGTCATTTATGTAAATCAGGAACAGCAGAGGGCCTATGACACTACCTGTTCTACTCGATGATTTACAGTCTATTATTACAAACTGTGACCTCTCTGAGAAGAAATCAAGGCTCCAGTCACACAACTGAGACGATACCCCATATGCACGCAAATTCATTAATAGTCGCTTGTGAGGAACGGTATCAAAAGCCTTCTGGAAATCCAGGAATACGGAATCGATCTGAGATCCCTTGTTGACAGCACTCCGTACTTCATGGGAATAAAGAGCTAGCTGTGTTGCAGAAGAAGGACATTTTCTGAATACGTGTTGGTTACGTATCAATAAGTCATTTTCTTCAAGGTGATTCATAATGTACGAGTACAGTATATGCTCCAAAATCCTACTGTACCTTGAGGTCAGTGATACAGGTCTGTAATACAATGGGTTACTCCTATTTCCTTTCTTGAATATTGGTGTGACCTGTGCTACTTTCCAGTCTTTAGGAACAGACATATATTTCAGTGATCGGTTGTGTATGATTGCTAAGAAAGGCGTTATTGTGTCTGCATACTGTGAAAGGAACGTAATTGGTATACTATCTGGACCGGAAGAATTGCGTTTCTTAAGTGATTTGAGTTGTTTCGCAACACCTGAGACATCTACGTTTATGTCACTCATGCTAACAGCTGTTCTGGTTTCGAATTCTGGAATATTTATTTCGTCTTCTTTCGTGAAGGAATTACTGAAAACTGTATTTAGTAACTCTGCTTTAGTGTCGCCATCATCGGTAACATTTCCATCGCTATCGTGCAGTGACGGTATTCACTGTTTTTCCACTGGTGTACTTTTCATACTACCAGAATCTCTTTGGATTTTCTACCATACTTTGACACAATCTTTCATTGTGGAAACTATTAAAAGCATCTCGCATTGGCGTCCGCACTAAATTTCGAGCTTCAGTGAAACAGCCAGCCTTGTGGATTTTGCGTTCTTCTAATTTTGTCGTGCTTTTTTCGTTGCTTTTGCGACAGTGTTCTGAAGTGTTTTGTGTACCGTGGTGGATCAGTCCCGTCTCTTATTAACTTTTACGGTATGAATCTATCTATTGCTGTTGATACTGTGACTTTGAATTTGAGCCATATCTGGTCTACACCTACATAATTAGCTTGGAATGAATGGAGACTCTCCCTTAGGAAGGCAACAAGCGATTTTTTATCTGCTATTTTAAATAGATATATTTTGCGTTTATTCTTTGTGGTTTTGGTGGATATGGTTTTGAGCCTCGCTACAACGACCTTGTGTTCACTAATCCCTGTATCCGTCATTGCGCTCTCTATTAGGTCAGGATTATTTGTGGCTAAGAGGTCAAGTGTGTTTTCGCAATCATTTACAATTAGTGTGGGCTCATGAATTAATTATTCAAAGTAATTCTCAGAGAAAGCATTTAGTATAATTTCGGAAGATGTTTTCCGTCCACCACCTGCTTTGAACATGTATTTTCGCCAACAAATCGAGGGCAGATTGAAGTCTCCATCAATCACCTTCAGGCAACTTGTATTACTGTTGTGGGTGTCGGCTTCTTGTCTGTCTTGGGTACAATATTGCGTTCACTCACCTGTTCTTAATAGTTCATCTGTGTTTCTATTTTCTTATTCATTATTAAATCTACTCCTTCGTTACCCCTCTTTAAGTCTGTATTTACAACCCCTTATTCGTGTGATCAGAAGTCCTGTCCCTCCTATCACACTATATCTAACTTTAACCAACCTATTTCGCTTTTTAAATTTTCTACTTAAGGGATCTGACATTCCACTCTCCGATCCGCAGTGTCAGTTATGATTCTTTTAATAACGACATCCTCCTGACAGGGTGTAACCTCCCCCTCACTTATCGACCTTAATTTCAACGACACTCGGGTTCATTTCGGAAAAGGAAGGGACCCTGCTTGGTAATGCAGTTGGGACAATGAGCAACAAAGGTTCATGCTAAGTTGCTGTACTTTAGTGATGCAAATGGAACAGTTTGAAAAGCTGAGTCTCCCACACAGTTCTATAACTTTACGTGCTTCCAGTCTTCCCTGTTGGTTGATTGAAGGTTTCAAGTCGTCGATCGAGGAGGTGGCGACAATCACTTATTGCCGGCCGTTCTGTTGCAGAAGCTGGATGTTGGTGCTCCTTCTAGACACGTCCACCAGGCGAAACGGGCTCTTTATGTGTGCCAGCAAATGTATCCCGTTCGCAACAACGTGCACGAGACTACCATAACACGTGGAGCGCAATAAAATGCTGCCAAACCCCGAGAGCGCAACAACTCGTGAGGGTGTCATTCAACACACCTGCTCCACCGCCCTACTCCAGCCAGACTCTGCTCTGCCCGCGCTCCTCGCGGCTGAGTTAACACTACCCAAGATCGTAAACACTTTGGTTCTCCACACGACCTATCGATGTAATCGTTCGACATCATACTTTTCCCTGGGCAAGACCCAGCGTAAAAATACAAATAATATTTACAAAACATAAATGCATATATAAATTGTAAGACATTTACAATATATAAAGACACAGACATGTCATATCTTCAGGTAACAAAATAAGGAAAAAAATTATAGTACAATAGATGGAAATAGGAGGATATGCATTTCCGCTGTTACAAGGGGAAACTCCCCATCGCTCCCCCCTGATATTTAGTGGGTGGGAAGGGGGCCCAGTGGATCGCCCGTTAAAAGCTGAACACAGGTCAACCATGAAAACGGGAAGAATGTCCACTGCGATGTGAAAAAGAAAAAAGCAAAATAGAAACAGTGAACTGTCCAAAAACAACACGTGCAATACAGGGCAGCCGAGCATAGCCATGGCGTCGTGGTTAAGTGGTTGCGGTATTGCACCGCTATGCGGGCGAGACGTGTTCAAAATTCCCTCGTGCCGCTTTTTTTTACCGCTGTTCGTTTTTCTGTGTCTGTGTCGTGGTTTAACGTCCGTTTGCGACAGCGAAGTCTAAGGTAGGGACCGATAATGACAGTTGATTCTGCCCACATACTTTATTAGCAGTCAATAAGAAGTGGCATTCGAATGGAACCGCAAGCGTTTGATGACAAGCCGACAAATCAACCGAAACCTCCACCGGAAAACACGTGTGATGTGTCATACACTATATAGGTGACAGTAGGTGTGTCATAAAATAGTAATCTCTTATCTATGCACCTAATTTTTACGACTTGTAAGTGAGTGAGATATGCCTCCTTGCCCGGTTACGGTGTTCCTATGATTCTTAATGTCATGACTCCCAAGGAAATGATGAAAACATAAGCTGCAGAAACTGATGCACCAGTTTCACAATCACACAGTTCTCTTTGCTCTGTCAAAACATATGTTTTCCACGTTTTTAAAGTTGCGTCCCGTTTTGGAAGTCCTGACTGTTGTGTTCCTTTGTTGCAACATAGTTAACACCCGTTTATTTGCTGCTTTCATTTCTGTGACACGTCTATGTGGTAACTCACCTGCGGTCACTATTCTTCACATTTACTTCAGATGGCGACGTATTCTTACCACATGACTGACATTCTATAACTAATATGTAGTATGACAATGACCAAGACAACAGAAGGAGAACAAATATTTCAGTGACTGGAAGAACAGTTCATAATGTCGCCGGGAAAAAAGGGGCACGAGAGAGCTTTGAACACGGCTCACCCGTTTAGCAGTCAAACACCCTGATCACTTAGCCACGACGGCGGTGCTGTTTCAGGCTGCTCTTTATTGGAATTCCTGTTCATCGAACGTCACTGTTTGTATTTTGCTTTTTTTTTCATCGTTCAGTACACCTTCTTCTCTTTTCCTGCTTTATCTGCGTTCAGTTTGTGACGGTCTGTCGAATGAGCCAAGGTGGGTGTGGTGGGTAGTTTCCCTCATGAATAGTCCCCACCCGGAGATCCGAGCTAGGGACTATTTTACCTCAGAAATATTTTACCCAAGAGGATGTGACCATTATTTAATCGAACAGTAGGGATATATGCCATCGGGAAAAATTATGTCTAATTTTGTTTTTAATAATCAAACAGTTGAAATATTTCGTCTTCATTTCGCATAATAGGCTCACACAGGCGCCTTGAAGATATAAATATTACAAAAGACACTGCCGTGTTAGCTCATGGGCACCATAATAGCTAACGACATCATTATGTGCAAGTGCTGCGTTATACATAAAAGTAGTACTTGAAATGAGCAGGCGGTAGGGGCCGACCTGTTCTACGCGCTACAGTCTGGAGCCGCGCGACCGCTACGGTCGCAAGTTCGAATCCTGCCTCGGGCATGGATGTATGTGATGTCCTTAGGTTAGTTAGGTTTAAGTAGTTCGGTTCTAGGGGACTGATGATCTCAGATGTTAAGTCCCATAGTGCTCAGAGCCATTTGAACTTGAAATGAGAAACAGACAAAAGGGAATATGTTGCACAGTTCACGGTGGTTCCCGAACTCTGTCTTGTCGAAAACGTGCCAGTTGTTGAAAACCGATCCACGGCTGTAAAACATGAGTTTCTCTCGGAATGTCAAATGTTCAAACAACTCATGTGTACACAGCCAGGGGACGGTTTCGACAACCGTCGATATTTTCACGTGTGTGACTTGTATAATCGGTTGCAACAAGATTTTTCTTGACCATATGTCGACAGCGATTGGGGTACCTTCATCTGAAAAACCAAAACAGATGAAAAGATTTACGAGCAAAATGCTCTCAGCATATAAATTACAGGTATTGGAACCGAAGTAATAATGGTACTCGTCAGTAAAAATTACAGCTACATGAGGTTGCACACTGTAGGCCGGTAAAGGCTGTAAGAGGAAACAGACACTGGTGGCGGCATGACGCTCCCACGGCTGAACTCCCCGCCAATAACAAGGAACAAATGCACTCAGGCGGATGACGTCACATTTTTCATTAATTACTGTCAATGGGCACTTTTCGCACCATATACCAGTAGATACCGTGTCTAAATCATTTGCAATTGGTTTTGATCTCTTGATGACTTAACTAGCCGGTAACTGACAGCATAAGCTGCAAGTAGTGTAAAAGATCTCCTAAACCGTTTGTATAGATTAGGAACAGCAGAAGGCCACAGTTCTTTGTCATGGAAAGCGAGGTATGACTTCTGCTTTTCTCAATGATTTTTCGTCAACTACTACAAACCGCGGTCTTTCTAACACGAAATCGCCAATCCAGTTCCAAGACTAAGAAGCTAATCTGGAGCCACGCAATTTGAGTAGAAGCCTTCTGAACATCTAGAAAGAAGGACACAATCAGAGAACCACTGTCGATAGCGCTCATTACTTGACAAGAATAAAGAGCTAATTTCTGAATCCGTGGTGACTTTGTGGGAATAAATCGTTTTCTTCAAGATAACTCGTAGTGTTCCGCACTACATATGTTGCAAAATCCTACTGGAAATCGACGTCGGTGATACGGGACCGCAATTCAACGCATTACTGATGTTTCCTTTAATGGGCACTGGTGTGATCTGTGCCATTTTCAAGTCTTTAGGTACAGATCTCCTGTCGAACGAACGGTTGGTTTCTTAATAACAGTATCCCAATAGGTGAACGTCCACGTCAGATTACCTGTGTTGTTGTATTCCATAGGAAGACTAGTACCACGATAATGTTCTGCAATAGCAGATATTGTCGGTTGTAGTAAGCGTGCATGACACTTACGCTGTATACACTGGTGCTCCGCTCTTCTGATGATATGAGCGTTGCACGACATGCGACGGTTGCATGGGGTACAGCAAATACCCGTGTTACGAATACGAAAACCAAGATCATCCGTGGAAGATCAATAATATTAGATGATGGTCGAAAAGTCAGGATATGAGTGAGCGGTCTTCTTGAAATTTCTTCCTGCGCAAGGCGGAAAGGCCATGGACTCACATATCACCTCGTTATTTTCGAAGCACGACGCATGTGTCGTTTGTGTCTCACTATACCCACTCCGGTGAAAGGGGTGGGGTAACTCAACATCTGAAAAACTTTGAGGGTCTGTGAAGATGTTGGCCTTGTGAACCAAGATACGAATTGTACCTTTACGCTGAGCTGGGTATGACAACTATGAGACTGGGAATAGAAATCAGTGGCAGATGGTTTGCTATGAGCGGCACATACCGACGTAAGGTTGCCCAAGTGGGCTGCTCGTTGTTATCGTAAAGTGGAAACGCGAAGGAATAACCACAGCCAAAGCAAGCACAGGCTGCCACGGCTACTGACGGACGGGGACCGTCGAGCATTGCGGAGAGCCGCGTGCAGCCGGCGGAGAGAGGCACTCGTGAACCACAAAGTGTCCCCAACAGTCCAGCCAGCGCAGCGACTCTGTGTACACTTAAAGCATGAAATGCAACGGACGTCCAGCTCCTCAAATGCCACACAGTTCTGTAGTCGTTGCCAGGCGATGCTCGAGACGGTGTAAAGAGCGAAGTGACCATCGGGTGTAGAAGTACGAAACCAGTATGTCGTTGCAATAGTTACACGTCCGTTTGAAACTGATAAGCAATGTTTCATTCAAAATAATCTCCATTGCTGTTTATACATTTCTCCCACCTCTCCGGCAGACTATGATTGTCAAGCCAAAATAACAGTTCTTCTTTTGACACGAACCAGTCACCGAGCATATTCGTACATTTTCGTAAGAATTGGAGCGTTTTTCAGAGACAACGTGTCCTCGTGATGCAAATAGATGATTATGGGCAGAGCCAAGTCTGGAGAATAAGCCACATGTCCTAATATTTCCGAACTGAACGCCTCGATCGTTTCCCTGAATCGGTTTGCTGTGTGTGGTGGCGCATTTATCATGGAGCGATATGACTTTTTGTTGCCTTTTCCCATATTCCGGTCGTTTCTCACGTAATGCTGTATTTAAATCGATCATTTGCTGTGCGCAGCGTTCAGTGTTAACGGTTCACCAGCTTTTAGTAGCGCATAATAGATGACACCCTTCTAATCCCACCAAACACAGAGCATTGTCTGCTTTCCAAAGTGACTTGGTCTTGCAGTGGATGGCGATGGTCTGCCTGTATTCACCAATCATTTACGACGCTTAGGATTCTCAAGATATACCCCTTTTCCATCACGTGTCACTATTCCATGAAGAAATGACTTTCTTTCGTATCTGGTGAGCAACATTTCACAAGTGGTTTTTCGATTTGGTTCCTGTCTTTTACTCGTTTCATAAATAACCCATTTTCCCACTTCTGTACCTTTCCCATAGCTTTCAACTGCAGAAAAACGGCTTTCTGCGTCAGATTGGATTGTTCCGCGGGTCCCTGTTGAGTCTGCGTACCATCTTCATCCAATAAGGCCTGCAATTGGTTGTCTTCGAACTTGTTCTGTAGTTTCCCCAGCTCGTCGTTCCTCACGTCAAGATCACTGCTTTTGAAATTTTTAAACCACTCGAAACACTGTGGTTTCACAAGAACATGTTCGCCGGAAGCTTCGACACCATTCGATGCGATTCTGCAGCAGTTTTCTTCAAATGCTAACAGAAAACCAATGCCGTCCACTAATCGTAGATCGTACGCACAGAACGCGACATATTTGCGAGTTTGAAACAGAGACCGATGTATGGATCTTGGTTTACTGTGTGTTGACATTCGTTGTGAGCCGTTACAGGAATCGAATCAGATGCCGCTCCAGACGCGGTCTCACGGACCCTACACTGACGGCTAGCACCATCTACAGCGAAATTCCGGTTTCATACTCCTACACCTAGTATTCAGCGAACGGATACAAACGAGTGATTTGGCATGATGCATGACCCCATTCCCTGTTGTAGTCCGATGGAAGAGTTTAGTTTTGGTGAATGCCTGGAGACTTTTATTTGCTATCTTCTGTAGTTACAACAGTGAACTCAATAGGGGATGATGTTACTGTGTACGAGCATTTTTCCTAATCAGGGCGTGGTGCCCTTAACTGATCTTAAGAAGACGCTAAATGTGGAAGAATATGCACATGTTCCGCACTGCTTGCAGTAGAGCAAGACTTCGGAAACGATCACTGATTGTATCACCAAGAAAAGGCAGCCTGTCATAAAGCAGTATGTGTAAGGCAATGGTTTTTGAACAATAATATTCCTGAAATGTAATGACCGGCATCAGGTCCAAACTAGGGATGGGAAAAAGTGACTGGACAAAACTGCCACCGACATTTTAGTTCTGAATAACCAGTATTTCTCTGTGTTTGTCTGGCCGTAGTTATAACAACTGTTTATCTTTATTTTTACATTTTTAATGGTAGAATTTCCGTCGCTTTGGAGTATTCTGTTATTATAGAAAATGGGAAACGTGATGAGTGCTATTTTAATAACACTGGCGACAGAAACGAGCAACAAACACAAGGCATAATAATTGGTACGGATTGCTGAGACAGTAATATACCTGTTACCATATAACGTGGCCTACTAGACGATACGCATAAACCTGGAGTGTGCGACACTTAATGTATGTGATAATTTCTCCCTGTCGGCGTAGGACAGTACTTGTATTACAGAAAGGCTACCGTCCTACACTGCAAGTATTTTTCAAAGTGCGGTATCAGTGATGTACATTCCTCCATTTGCTTCAAAAGATTAAGAATGGGAGGACTCACAACAACCTCAGGAAATCTCTTGCAGTCGCCTTTCTTTCGGCTCTCGCGGAGTCACTAACAGGGCGCGCAAAATCTCGGACACCCCTGTAATATGTCACTTGGCGGAAACACTGGCCAGTGCCCCTCGCGGCAGGTAGTGCCTAACAAAGGGACAAACCAGTCTGCCACCCTACTCCAGGCTGCTCAGCGGAACGCGTCCGAGCTTTTAGCAGCTCACTGCAACATTCAGTCTTTACCTGCGCATTACGAAGAACTTAGCCTCCTCTTCAACCAACTAAACTACCACGTAATCCTCTTATCCGAAACGTGGTTGAAACCACACATATCCTCTGCATCTATTCATCTCCCAGGGTACACATTTCTTAGGGCAGACAGATCAAAAAAGCGAGGTGGCGGGGTCGGCGCATATACACGAACAGATCTCAAAGCGAAAGTCTTATGTACGTCAAATCCTGCTGAAGAAAAAGAGGCTGAATTCATGTTCATTGAAATAAAAATACAAAGTCGGAAATTCTTGACTGGCGTCGTGTACAAGCCGCCAAAAATAAGCTCAATGAGTTCCTTCCAGTCGGAATTACATTCACTTCAGTGTCAATACGAACATGTCATCGTAATGGGTGACTTGAACATAGACCTGCTAAGAGACACTCCCTCCGCAATAAACCTAAGAAGATTGTTTAGTTGCAATAGCATGAACATTCTTCCATTACAACCTACACACCATACGGCGCACAGTCATACTCTTATAGACGTGATCGCAACGAAACAGACTGACAGAGTAAGAGATGTTGGTCAATCATTGGCCCCTGGCCTCTCAGCACATGATGTAATATTCCTGGCCTACTCTGTGCAGCCCCCAAGGATCAAATCGCGTTACATAACTTGTAGGAACATGAAACGTATTGACCTTGACGCTCTAACAGCCGATTGCTCAGAAATCTCATGGCATCAAATAATCAGAGAACCTACAATCGACGGCAAAATTAATGAACTTGGTGATAAACTCATTGGCCTCTATGACAAACATGCACCTGTGCGCACAGTCCGTGTAAGAAAATCTCCTGTTCCATGGCTGACAGCTGAATTACGCCAAATGATGCCCACAGGCGTTTCAAGGCAGTTCCGAAACTCGAGCGTTTCGAAGAATATAGAAAGCTACAGAACAGAGTGAAACAATGCATTCGCAATGCCAAAATCAGGCACGCTCGCTCCCTTGTATGCAGCGATCTGACACCCACGACTCTATGGAAGAATCTCCGTAGCTTGGGGGTCGGAAAGGCAAAATCGGAAACTACTTTTCATGTGTCAGCTAACGAATTAAATGAATTCTTCTCTGCACCTCTGAATACCAGCACGGCTGATAATTACCGCCCACAAGAATCCCCAAACATGATACCTTACATCTAAAATATGTAACAACAAATACGGCAAGAAAAGCAATAATGAGAATCTCTTCTGATGCAATAGGCAACGACAGTATCGGTATAACCATGATTAAGAATGTTGCCGATATCTTAGTACCTGTCTTAACTGACATATTTAATTTTTCCCTCGTGAACGGAATATACCCCACTGCATGGAAAAGAAGCATAATTCGACCCATCCCTAAGATCGAAAACCCGCAACTGCCTAGTGATTACCGACCAATTAGCATACTGCCTGCCGTTTCCAAAGCACTTGAATATATTGTTTATGACCAAATCACTGAACACTTGCATGAATTCAGTCTATATGACAAATTTCAATCCGGTTTCCGTAAACATCACAGCACAAACACTGCTCTAATTAAAGTAACTGATGACCTGAAATATGCCATCGACAATCCAAAGGCAATATTGACGCTACTGGACTTCAGCAAAGCTTTTGACACTGTTAACTTTGACATATTACTCAGAAGAATGCAACAGCTTAATTTCTCTGATAGTGCAATGATATGGTTTGAAAGCTACTTAAAAGACAGACAGCAATGTGTTGTCTGCGCAAATGAAAAATCTTCCTGGAAACATGTTTCTTCGGGTGTGCCACAAGGATCAGTCTTAGGACCACTTTTGTTTTCTTTATATGTCAACGATATTTCGTCGGTTTTGTCCTCCTGTAAACATCATTTCTATGCCGACGACCTCCAGCTCTACCTAAGCGTCAGACCTGAAGACGTAAACACTGCAATCGCTCTGATGAATGATGATCTGTCTTCAGAAGTGACATGGGAGAAAAACCTGGGGCTTAAATTAAATGCAAAAAAGACGCAAGTAATCTTAATAGCCCATCAGAAATTAATAAGTTCAGATTTCCGCAAACGGCTACCTCCTATTCTGCTCGAAGGTACTCCAATACCATATCAGAAAACAGTGAAGAACTTGGGTGTAACTTTGGACGAGCATCTCAACTGGGCGGAGAATGTCGCAGTGTGCCGAAAGACGTCTGCTTGTCTCTATGCTCTCAAAAAGTTTTGGAACATATTCCCACAGGACTTGAAACGCCAGCTCGTGCAAGCACTCGTTCTACCGAACCTCCACTATTGTGATGTGATTCAACAAGGCATGAGTAGTGAAAACAAAAGACGGCTAGAGCTAACCATGAATGCCTGTGTGCGTTACACCTGCAACATTCGCCGATATGATCATGTCAGTGCTTCATACTCCGAGCTAGGGTGGCTGCGGCCGGACAAACTGCGTGACTACCACACTCTATGTCTACTTCACCGACTCCTCATCGCGCAAGCACCCCAGTACCTAGCTTCAGAGATTAAAAACCTGTCATGCCATCATAATCGAAACATGAGGTCACTCTTATCTGGTATCCTAACTGTGCCCA
This sequence comes from Schistocerca gregaria, assembly GCF_023897955.1. Taxonomy (NCBI): domain Eukaryota; kingdom Metazoa; phylum Arthropoda; class Insecta; order Orthoptera; family Acrididae; genus Schistocerca; species Schistocerca gregaria. Next base: position 53,803,754 of record NC_064927.1, read on the forward strand.
CTCACAAAACAAAAACTTTTGCAAACTCCTTCTCAGTTGCCGCTGTCCGCCTCTGGAACAAACTGTCCCTTACCTTGAGGAAAATTCAATCTCCTGTTGCTTTTAAGAAGAAGTTGAAGCATTTCCTACTATCATCCGCATAAAATTCTCCACAAAATTAATGTGCAAGGCCAATCCTCTCATCTGTCAAATAGCAAAGCTAGCGTCTCCTATTTTGCTCCTGAGATGCCTTCCTCTTCATCTATCTCTATTAGCCACGCAGTCTCCTTTTCCTTTATATTTTCCTTAATTATGTTTCATCATGTCTCTCTATTCTTCTCCTCCCTTCATCATGAGTCTCCCTCATACTCCCTGCTGCCAGCACTCCTATCTAAAATCTTTCTCTTCAATAATGTATTTTTCGAGGTGTACCTTTCTAATTGTTTGTCTCACTTTTTGTATTAGATGTAGTTTAACATGCCTACTAAAACATATGACTGTAAAATAACTAGAATGCCTGGTTAGATGTAAGAGAGGGCCTGATGGCCCTAATCTTGCCAGGTTAAATAAATAAATAAATATAGCGAGAAAACTTGAAACTTAATATTTCATTCATACTTTGCAATAAAAATAGAGAGTAGATCGTCTGTAGCCTCTGTCTGCATTGTATGCCTTTATATGCTTGCACTCCTTGAAAACAGACAAATTAAGACAAAAAATAGGCTTCTCCAACCTCAGATTCCAGCCTTTACAACTAAACATTCCTAATTCCCGTACAGTGGAACAATCCTCGATTAGAAGATTTTTGAGCAGAGTGTCAAAAAATTAGAATCAGTAGGAGGATACTGGTGATTTTTTGTAGTATTCGACCACTTATCACTTACCAAGAAAAAAATTTGAAACGATGGACGGAATTTTTTTTTGTGATTGGTCCATTTAATACTCTGATTCTATAGTGTCTTGATACTGACGGACTAAAAATTTGTCAGTCATTGTTCCATTTGTACGTTTATTACAGGAAATAATACGAATAAGAAAACCGAAAATCGGTTATTTGTGAAACCGTTTATTTTGAGCGGTTTTCGCGCTTACGTTGTTCTGGCGTCGAAAAATGCGATGCAACCGAAAACTGGTTGTTTCGGCGATAACTGCCATTCCTAGTCCCCACCCCAGCCCAATGAAACACATTTGGGCTGAGTCACAATGTGGACTTCAGTCCAGACAGCAGCGTCTGACTTCACTACGTTTTCTGGCTCCGTCTCATGAGGAAGACATTCAGATACCTCACTGGAGACCGATGGCTCCAGCAGTGTAGTCCCTTCAATCCCACAAACCAACCAACCAACCAACCTTACTGGTAGCACTCGTGGTAGCCGTGCGGTCTGGGCGCATTCCACGGTTCGCGTGGCTCCACCCATTGGAGGTTCGAGTCCTCCTTCGGGCATGGGTGTGAGTGTGTTGTAATTAGCGTAAGTTTGTTAAAGTTAGATTAAGTAGTGTGTAAGCCTAGCGACCGGTGCCCTCAGTAGTTTGGTCCCATAGGGACTTACCACAATTTTCCAAAATATTTACCTGATTGGACGTGTCCCTTGGAATTTTCCAGCCGTCACGAAGGCGAAGCTGGACACACAGCACATACTAATGTGCAGTAACAGGTGTCACGGTCGGACGATACGTTGGGTGGGGCTGTCCTACGTTACCCGGCTGACGGCGCAGCAGAGGCGGCCGCCTGGGCAGAGCGTGTGCGCCGCGGAGCGGCGTCGGAATGCGGGGGCGGCGGGCGCCGCGCTGCGCACGAGGCGGTTGTTGCGCAAAGGGAGCGCTGCTTTGTCCACCTGCCAGCAGCCGCCGCTACCTGCCGCCTTGTTTGGCGCGCGCGCCCCGGCTGACAGCGACGAACGCCCACTGTTTCCGTCACACCTCCGTCCCTCCTGGCCTTCACTCCGCCTCTAAACTCGGCGCATTTCCCAACCGCCCTGGAGCCACGCGTCTGTCGCTGCGCAGTTCGCAGTCCAACTTCGCGACAAAGTTACTGTATTACGTGTTACTAACTAAACTTGCAGGTTTGGCGATAACATTGTCATCTTGTCAGAAACAGCAAATGAACGGAATGGGCAACATCTCGAAAGGAGAATAAAACATTGATAATGCAATGTAGTCGCCGGCCAGGGTGGCCGAGCGGTTCTAGGCGGTTCAGTCTGGAACCGCGCGACCGCTACGGACGCAGGTTCGAATCCTGCCTCGGCCATGGATGTGTGATATCCTTAGGTTAGTTAGGTTTAAGTAGTTGTAAGTTCTAGAGGAATGATGACCTCAGATATTAAGTCCCATAATGCTCAGAGCCATTTGAACCCGTAGTAAACTTAGAAATCGAATAAACATTGAATGATTTTGACTCCCTCAGTTACAAGATCCACAGAATCCAAATATTAAGTCAAACAGGCAAATATAAGAAAACTTAGTCCGTCCACTATTCTCTGCTTTTCTTGAACGGTGGTAAGTAGGTGACTCCTATTGATACTAAATTTTTCAAACACTGCACAAAAATCGTATTGTAATCGGGGGCCAAACCAGAACTTCGACATTTAGAATACCATGAAAACTGACTGGAGGAGTCTACGTCTGTGGCGTTGGTCATACTCCAGCCTTCGACGTTCCCGCTCAAAGTTCTGTTTTCAAGGGCTATAAGCAGATAAAGGCGTATTATATAGACACATGTGACAGATCAGCTGCTCTTTATTTTCACTCCTTGTTTTAAAGTCTTAAAAGCAGATGGAGGATTCTACTTCATTGACACCGCAGTTAGTTACGTACTTGCAGACAAGGGACGGTGCCGTACTGTAGGACAACTGCTGTCTGACGACGACAGTGAGAAACTGCCGTATAGCCCAGGCTGGGCAAGACTTGCACTCAGCGTGTACACGGGTACTACGTAATATGCCGCGACACATAGTAACAGGTACATTATTGTCTCAGCGATGCCTGTCAATTCTTATGCCATTGTTTATTCCTCGTTTCTGTCGGCATTTTCATTGAGATGGTACTTATCGCTTTTCCTCATTTTCTGTAATAACTCAATATTTTACAGCAATACAAATTTTACGAATTTTTCTTTAAAAAAGTTTGTTTACAAAAGTAAAATGTTAGCATTACTGCTATGGCTAATTGATATTTCTTCCTTTATCGGGTTATCAGTAAAGAAATAAAGACACCTTGTGCGACGTGCACCAACCAATCCGCCAAAAAAGAAGAAAAAAACAGTTATTCAGAACTAAAACAGTTATATTGGTTTTAGCCAGTCGGTTTTACCCGTCCCTAAATTAGCTCATGAAGAGAGACAAAGTAGTTGATGAGTTTCGCTCTTGGGCACAGTAGAGATGATATAAAATGTTGACTGGTAACGACAAGAAGAGAAATTTGTTCGCATCGAATATGATTTGTCAGGAAGTCTTTCTTGAAAGCATTTGTGTGGGCTGTAGCCATGTATGGAAGAAAACACGGAAGATAAACAGTTTAGATATAAAGAGAATATAAGCTTTTGAAATGTGGCTATAGAAGATTGCGAAAGATCACGTATGTCGTAGGCTGATACTCGTATCCGAGTTTTCAATTCTATCTTCCTTTGTCACTGTTCACGCGTGGAAGTGTCATTCATGGCTCAGTAGTTCAATCCTAGCATGGAACGTTCCTCCACATAAATTACAAATGATGGAAGGTGGAGGATGTGGCTGAGCCTGGAGGAGTCTACGTCTGTGGCGTTGATCATTCTCCAGTCTTCGACGTTCCCGCTCTAAACTCTGAAGAGCATTTGAGGCAGTTGAGCGCCAGCGACTGCGGTCTTCTCGTGTGGTTTACCAGTTACTCGGATCGATGTTCAACATTTTTAGATTTTTCTAATACTGATTCTTATAGCGTTTAAGATGGGCACCTCGCTGCATTGTACCTGTGCTGACTTCACTGTACAGCGTTTGACGTGGAAGTCTGCCATCTCTTATTCGCTGGACATGCTCCACCCCATCTTAATTGGTGCCAAATAATGAGAGCGTCTATACTAATCATTTTCACTTTCTCAAGAACGGTGGTATTCGATATAAAGTCATCCCATTTCACGTTCATGATGCATCTTAGCTCATGTTGGCTGAAGCAAACTAGATTCTTCACATCGCACCGGTAATATATCCAGGTTTCATAACCATAGAGCAACGTTGAGATGACAACAGCTTTGTACACCATCAGTTTGGTGTATAGTGTTAGGTCTTTATTCAGGAAGACACGTTTTCTAAGACGACCAAATGTTACATGGGCAGCACGTAATCTGTTCTCCACGTCTTTTTCAGATTAGCAATTAGATGACAATATGCTTCCTAGATAAAGGAAATAGTCCACTTGTTCCAAGGGTGTATCAGAAATGGATATACTGAAGTCAGGAAGAGAAGAGCCAGGAGCTGGCTGTGCGAGGACATTTGTCTGTTGAATATTGATGGAAAGACCAAATCGTGTGTATGCCTTGCTGAAACAATTAACAGACTGCTGCATCCCTGCAGGAGAATGAACTGGAGAGGCACTGTCGTCAGCATACTGCAACTGTGTTACACGAATGGTACTTGTGGACATTTTTCAGTGGAGTCTAGATTGTTTAAATAATTCTCCATCGAACCAGTACTTTAGTTCTACCCCAGCGTTCTTCACAGATGTCTCATAAAGCATAGCTGTCAGGTACAAGGCAAATAACGTTGGTGCAATAACGCATCCTTGTTTGAGCCCACTCGTTATTGGGAATTCATTAGACGTTTCATTCTGGCAGATGACCTGTCCAGTCATGTCATCATGGAGAGATTCAATCATGTCAACAAAATGTTCAGGGCATCCGAAACATTTTAAGACCATCCACATGGATACCCTGGTAACTGTATCAAAGGCCTTTTCTAGGTCCTGAAAAACTAATACAAAAGCCTTTTGTTGTTCTCTGCACTTCTCCTGCAGTTGTCGTGCACAGCAAATCGTGTCAATCGTCAATCTTGATGGGCGAAACCCGCATTGAGACTCAGGAAAAACAGTCTCGGAAAGTGTCTGAAGGCGATTTGAAAAGATTCTGGCAAAAATTTTACCAGCGACAGAGAGCAAGGATATTCCACGGTAGTTACCACAGGGCTTGAGCTCTTGAAAGTGTGTTTTCTTTTCTGCGGAAGAGGGATCTTGAGCAATGCCTAGGTAACCATCCCGCTTTGCACTGATGATAGCTTATTTCTTCATTTTCTAAAGCCTTTCTTGAAGATGGTGACAATTGTGGAATTCTTTGTGTCGGCTGGTACCTTGTGGGTTTCCCACTTTAATAGTGTGCCTGAGAAGAGCCTAGTTTTTAGAGGCAAGCCGCGACCCTGAATAAGTTGCAATGGGATTTTGTCAGGTCCAGGAGCCTTTCCTGGTTTCATACTATCGAGTGCCTTGCTGAGTTTTTGAAAAGTTGGAAGATCAACCATCCAGGGTTGTGGAGGAAGTTGTGGGACAATTTTGAGGAAGTCTCCACCGGCAACAGAAGTACGGTACAACAACGAGCTAATGTGTACTTTCCAACGATTTAAGATGTCCTGACTTTCATTAAGAATGGTGAAGTTGTCGGCAGCTTCCAGTGCTCCTGATGAGGAGCGGGTGGGTCCACAAAGCTCTTTAAATCCAGCAAAGAAGCCACACAGGTTTCTGACACCGGAAACATTTTGGAGTTTCAAGGATTTTTGTTGCCACCATTTATTCTTGATTGCTTGTATTTTACTCTGACATTTCTGCTTGAGCTCTTAAAAGTGTGTTTTCTTTTCTGCACAGGACGTATCTTGAGCAAGGGCTAGGTAAGCATCCCGGTTTGTAGTGATGATGGCTTGGATTTCTTCATTTCTGTGATCAAACCAGTGACTTCTCTTCCGTGCACTAAAACCAATATCATCCGCTGCAGTCTCTTTGATGATTCTCTTTATTGGGGTCCGTTCTTGTTCTACATCTGTGATTGCTAGAGATTTGTGGAGTTGTTCTGACAGCTACTCTTGGAAGTGTGAGCAAACGTCGTTGTTCTGAAAGTTGTTAATGTTGAATTTTCTGCACGGTGGGTTTGAGAAGCGGAATTGTGGCTTGCGATACTTTTGTAACCTCATCTACATCCACATCTACATTTATACTCCGCAAGCCACCCAACGGTGTGTGGCGGTGGGCACTTCACGTGCCACTGTCATTACCTCTCTTTCCTGTTCCAGTCTCGTATGGTTCGCGGAAAGAACGACTGTCTGAAAGCCTCCGTGCGTGCTCTAAACTCTCTAATTTTACATTCGTGATCTCCTCGGGAGGTGTAAGTAGGGGGAATCAATATATTCGATACCTCATCCAGAAACGCACCCTCTTGAAACCTGGCGAGCAAGCTACACCTCGATGCAGAGAGCCTCTCTTGCAGAGTTTGCCACTTGAGTTTGTTAAAAATCTCCGTAACGCTATCACGGTTACCAAATAACCCTGTGACGAAACGCGCCGCTCTTCTTTGGATCTTCTCTATCTCCTCCGTCAACCCGATCTGGTACGGATCCCACACTGGTGAGCAATACTCAAGTATAGGTCGAACGAGTGTTTTGTAAACCACCTCCTTTGTTGATGGACTACATTTTCTAAGGAGTCTCCCAATGAATCTCAACCTGGTACCCGCCTTACCAACAATTAATTTTATATGATCTTTCCACTTCAAATCGTTCCCTGCGCATACTCCCAGATATTTTATAGAAGTAACTGCTACCAGCGTTTGTTCTACTATCATATAATCATACAATAAAGGATCCTTCTTTCTATGTATTCGCAATATACTACATTTGTCTATGTTAAGGCTCAGTTGCCACTCCCTGCACCAAGTGCCTATCCGCTGCAGATCTTCCTGCATTTCGCTACAATTTTCTAATGCTGCAACTTCTCTGTATACTACAGCATCATCTGCGAAAAGCCGCATGGAACTTCCGACACTATCTACTAGGTCATTTATATGTATTGTGAAAAGATGGCTAGCTAAAAGTTTATGATCAGTCCAGAAATCATTGGTGTTTCGAGCTGTTTTTGTGAGGAGAATGTCTCTCTCGTCACGCTGTGATGACATTATAACATGCCAATGTTTGGAGCGTGGGTGTATCCATGTGGTCGTATAGTGATTATGCAGGCAGCATTGCGTATTGATGATCTCGTGCTCAGCACTTAGATCAAGAAGTAATCACCACTGCGTTGCAGTTTTTCTCTCCAAAAACGGTTGTCGTTCCCACTCCGGCATTGAAGTCACCCAGTAGGATTAATTTATCTTTACCAGGTATCAGGAATATTCATCGCTATCTAAAGTAGGAGCATATGCAGAGACGAAGCTGATGAAGCTGTCTGAACAGCGGGATATTCTAAGAGTCATGAGCCTTCCATTAATTGAAACAGATGTGAGTAGATGTACATTAACTATTTTTGTTTTTACAGCAAATCCTTTATCATGGATGCGTAGCTCTCCTGTATCCTTTCCTTTCCAGAAGATGGTGTACCCTGTACTTGCCTCACTGATGTGTCCTTCACCTGATAGTCTAGTCTCACTCAAGGCAGTTAAATCTATATCTAGCCTAGAAAGTTCATGCCTGACAAGAGCGGTTCTTCTCTCTGACCTGTCACTGTTCACGTCCAGGCGGGTCCTGACATTTCACATTCCTATGGTCATTGTCATTTCATTCTTCTTTGGTTTTCGTCCACATTATAAGGAGTTCAAGTGTGACTTCCAATGTTTACCCCACATTTTCTAGGGCCTCCCCCATTCAGGGTGGGCAGCGGTCATCCTACAGGCCTGCCCAGTCACAGATGCAGGACCGAATGCTCGAGTAGTCACATGTGTTCTCAGGCAGTCGACCATCACACACCTGCCGCATATGTGCAGGTCCAGACTAGTAGCTTCCATTTTGACTCAAAGCCTGCTACCGCCATCCTTATCCCATCGCCATTGGGCTTTAAAGAAAGTGACAGGAGAAATTACCATTTGCGTGATTTTGTTTCAGGCGAATTACAGGAGTAAGTAACCCAAACACTATGATTCTGGAACAATTCATCACGGCACATATGCATGAGACATATAACTTTAGGAACCAGAACTGAAACGTACTGCCGCGAGCCCAATGACGGCTGAGTGGCACCTTTACAGCAAGTCTGTCTGGCATGACCTCTTCCATCTCCATGATCGTTGAGAACCTAGTACTTTCTACTAGTAGAAAGTAGAGAAGATAGTAGAGAGGAGAATGGTAGAGTAGGAAGATATTTTTCCTTGGGCCTCGAAACCTAATACCATTGGGGTCTAAAAAGCCAAGAGTTGTTCAAGGGAGGCCAATAGAAAAGAAAACAGATAAAGCCTGACACAAGTAAGTGGAGGTAATGCCAGACTTAACTAAGGGCCCAGACTTAACTCAGGGCCTCCACCTACTCCCAACATGGGAGCCTCCTCTGGAGACTATGCTTTGGAATGTCACCAACTGACCTGTCTGGCATAGGTGACCCTACCAGGAGCGGAGCTCTCGGTAGCTTAGCTCAGTGGATCACCGAGACACGAAACCGCGCCCCCCCCCCCCCCCACCAAAGTTAAGGTGGTAGTCCATGGAGGACTATGTTACAGAGAAGGAAGAGTTAATGAATAGAGTTGGGGAGAAAAGAAAATTGTGGCATAACCTGAATAGATGAAGAGAACAGTTGATAGGAAAGTTTCTAAGACACCAAGGGATCACCAGTTTAGTACTGGGAAGATGTGTGTGTGTGTGTGTGTGTAGTGTGTGTGTGTGTGTATGTGTGTGTGTGTGTGTGTTTGTCATGGGAGGTGGCGGCGGGCGTGATAAAAATCGTAGAGGGAGACCAAGAGATGAATACAGGAGATTCAGAAGGATGTTAGGTTTGTAGTAGTTATTCAGAGGTGAAGAAGCTTGCGCAGGATAGAGCAACCTGAACAGCTGCATCAAACCAGTCAAAAGAGAACACAGGGGCATCATCTATTCCGTTGCTGTGGGAGATGAGTTTAAATGTGGAAGTCGTCAATCACTTTCGGACGTCAGTTTAGAAACTTTCCAGAACGCAAACACTTCTACTTTCCTTAATTTGTAACTGTCTGTCGCGTGTTATGGTAGTAGCAGTAACAAAATGATTTACACTGTGTGATGTCTAGTTTTCTGTGAGAGGCCGTGGATCAGAGCGTCTTAATGTCAGTTTAGGTCCTGAGACATACCTCAAAGTCTTGGCAGAAAAACAAATGTATGGCAGTGTACAAAGCGTGTCAGAAAACAATGTTTCAAACAACGACACAGGGTCAAAGAGTGCACCTCTTCAGAGTTACAGTATAGTTTGTGGAATACGCTCATCATCCTACATTACGGCTGATGAAATCTTAAACTGACCTCTGCAATCGATCAAAGGCTGTATATTTAATAGGATCATCCCGCGTAGGCAGCAGTAGCAGTTTGACAGGTTAATTCGATGACAGACTGGTTGTTCTGTTGGGAATGCTAGGAGGAATGCTATTCTGGGAAGCATTGAGACAACTCTCCCTCTCTGCCGTATCCACATCGCAGCTATGTGTCATCGCGTGAGCAATGGAGCCTAGGTGAGTTCTATATTGGGTGAAGTTAGTGGAGCTTTTACAGTTGGCAATTTTTCTCTGTTGGATGGTGCAGAATAAAAATGACATCATGTGGGCTGATAGATTTGAATGGACGTGGATGTGCTTTGGCCTGTAGTATCTGTATCTAGTTCGGAGACATACTACATTGTGTGCATTCCAACCGAATGGTTAAAACACGGTCCTGTTGCACTAACTCTGGTCTCTCTGTTTCTACATGGGTTGCAGAAGGTGGTGGATATGTCTTTCTCCGACTTCTGATCAGTTATGACTTAAAGTGGAACGATCACACGCTATAAACTGTAGAAATGGGAACAGCTGCAAGATGTGCACGAAGTGACTAAAACCATATTGGAATTTTACTGTAGCAAACATATTCGAGAAAGGTGTCTCATTTCGAGATATGAGAGTGCCAGAAATATGATTCATTTGTGGGTGTGATCCCACACAGGTATGTGGTTGAATGAAAGGACTTGATTCCAAATAATGGACATAATTTTTACCAGATAGTGTAACAGTAGAAATCTGAAAAGCTTATGTACATTTTCTTACAACCTCAATCAGCATATCATCTACTGCTACTGTTTGTGTTCCTTCTCAGTCAACGCCCATAACTCAGTGGGTATATTGTACAACCTCGGATATGGTATCGAGTCAGAATATGTTACAAGTACTATAGAAATATCTAGCTGGGGCAGTGTGAGGGTGTCGCAAATTTGCGCTTATATACCTCGTCCCTTAGCAGAATCACTTTCAAAATTCAGCGAATTTATAAGTGGTTGCATCATGGGCTACGTGTAACTGGAGTTTTGGCCTGATAATATACACTCCAGCGATCACCGTCTAGGTGTTTGTCCTGATAGAAGAACCACCACATTCAGAGGTAATGTACCTTGATTTATAAAGCCAGTAGTGCTTTTAGCATGGATACTTGTGTGCACCTGTAGAAGCATGACCGCTTGTGACAATAACATTAAGTAGATGTTGTGATCGAGTTTTCTTAACATCTGGCCAATTACGCCTCTCTTTCTAGGACATGGTTTCTTCAGTTTCGCGTATCAGCGTGCTGTATAATAGCAGTAATGTGACTTTTACACATATTTTTTGCCAGTGGTGGCTTGCCCAAGCGGTCTTTTCGTCGGGCCGTTTATTGCTCGCTCCGCTGAGTCGGGGGCGCCCCGGGGTTTACGAGTGGCGAAAGTCCGGTGTCTGCTTATCTGTCCGTGCATCAGTCCCTTCAGTGATAGATTTACAAGCGCCCTTTGTTGGTCTCACTGTCCTTGTATGAATCTAGTCTTGCTAATTACGTCCTTTTCTTTCTTGATACTTCTCGCGTTGCAGCTTGTGGGTCATTGCATCTCTTCTTTGCTGGATTTTTTACAATGGTCTTTACAAAAAGTGTTACTTAACCTACTTCTTTTACGCCTTCTTAAAAAGTTTACAACTTTCGGCGCCCTTTCCAAGTTACAATTCTAAGATATTTGGAGTCTTAACGTCTACTCAAGAATCCTCATATTCGATTTTTAGTTTTGTCTAGTGTCGTGGTGTATAGCATTTTAGTATTTCATGCTGTTAGACTATCTACGCTTAATCCCTTCACCTTAATCTATGGTACTATTGGTGTTATTATTGAAACTACTTTCTTTTTCCCCACCTTCCTCTCTCTTTATTCTTCTTTCTCCTGACGATCTTATCTGCAACATAATCTTGAAATATTGTACTGATTATTTACGAGTAATAAAATTAATCTTTAAACTTGTGCTGAAAGTGTTTAATACTGCCAGCTTTAGATAAAAATACCTCTGCTTTATCTCTTAAAATACCCTCTAATTCTCTTTTACTGTGTTCCGAAATACCTCGAACTTCTTGCATTTTTTCGTCGATTTCTTTATGGACTTCTAACATGAGTTGAGGCGATTCCTTCTTTTGTGCATACCATTTTAATTCTTCATCCTCTTTATCTCGCATCGTTCTTAATTGTTTGTTTATAACTGGTATTTCTTCTAATTTTAGCTTTTGCTCAAAGAGAAGTGTGACATTCCCGAATGTTACGCTACCTTTCCCCATATCTATTATCGTTTGTCTCTCATTTAAAAAATCTGCACCTATAATCAAATCTACAGTTTGTTTAGGTATAATCACGAAGTTGGCTTCGATCTTTTGACCTTGGCACGAAAGAGTTAACATTGTTTGTCTCGTAACTTCCACAGCATTGTTTGTAATAGGGCCTCTTACTTTAATCTTACGTGTTTTCAGAACTGGCAATTCCTCATTGGCATTACACTGCATGAATAAATTTTCTGAGATCGCAGTCAGTTCACTTCCGCTATCAATTACAATATTGACGTGGATATGCTTTACCATGGCCTTCACAACTGGTTGAATTTGAAAGGACTGGTTCTGTTCTTCTTCCTCTTGCATCAACGAATCCTCCACTGAATCATACATGAGACTTTTTAGGAATTTCCCTTGTTAATTCGTACTTTCTGTGGGATAAGCTTCGACTGCTACTTCTCTCTCTTTTATTTCCTCTTCTCCATTTCTTCCTTCATTTACGCTTTCTTCTACATCCTTTTTCCTCATTCTCGTCTATCTTCTCCTTCATCGCTACTTCCACATAATCGCATCAAAATGCTCTAATTATCGCTTCATAACTTCCTTCATTATATACGTTGGGTTGTGTGCCCACTCATAACTTATTTTCAACTTCTGTCGACTGTGCATTATCCTCATTGAATTCGCTTTCCCTGGTTTCCATCTCAAATAGCTCTGCAATACTCATTACTTCGTCCTTTACTCCTACATTCATTGTGCATGCCTCTGGTAATTCATTTTCCTCGTCAGTATTCTCCCTATTAATTTCGTCCCAACACGATATTGTTATTTTCTTGTCTTCATGTTCATCTGGTCCCTGCGGATTTGCTTCTTCCTTCTTCTCTTCTTGTGATAAGAATTTTACTTCTGTGTTCAAGGTGCTGCAATTGTCCTGGGTCGGTGCGTCATTCTCTTTGGCATGGGCACTTAGCTGTCAATTGGAACGTTTATTGGGGTTTGGTGGTCTTACCTCCTCTTCTTCTATCTGCATTCGCTTTTTTTGTTTAGCTTGTTGATAGTGGTTTCTTTGTTGATAATTTGTCGGTCTATTGGTTCTCCAGTACCCGTTCCGGTTCTCGTTATTCCCTCTGTAATAGTTGTGGCCGTTCCTGGGTGACTGATAGTTATTGCCATATTCTCTTATAAATCCATAACCGGTTCTTTGTTGAAATCTATTGTCGTTTCTTGGTGCGAAGTTATCACGTGATTCGTAACTATTGTTTCTTCGTTCTCTGTCTTGTGGATTCCACGGCATTTTGCTTTCGTTTTCACTTGCGCTTCGTCTTTTTCTTGCGTCATCTTCCGAAAATATGAACTCTAGTTCCCTTAGAATACCTTTAAATGCTTCGACGTCATTGCCTCCGCGACCTACTAACGATTGCTGGTATTTCAATGGTAACTTCATCGCGCATAATTTAATCAACTCTCCTTCACTGTATGCTACATCTAAGCATTGATTTTTCTTTGCCATTAATTCGAAAAATTTCACGGGACTCTTCCCTCCTGAATTTTCAAAATATGGGTCCTGTAATAATTCGTACTTCACTCTGTTCTGTGCTTCGCTGGACCAATATCGTGAGAGAAACTTCTCTCTGAAATCTTCGTACGATCGGTATGTCGCTGCAACATTCTGCATGGTTTCTGCGACTCTTCCTGATATGTGTGCACATATAAAGTCTAATTTGTGTGCTAGTGTCCAGTGTTCTGGTAATCCTACTCGGAATTGATCAATAAAAGTTCGTGGTTGTAATGAGTTTCCTTCGCGAAAGTGTTGAAATTTTCTGACTGTGAGGAAATGATCGTTGTCGTACTTCGTCATAGTTCCATATGAAATTCCCGATTATTCGCGAATTTTGTTTCTAATCACTTTTCCCGTCGTTCTTTCCGGTTGTGGTAGATCCATTGGATATTGTCCACTGTAACTTTCGCCTACCCTTGCGTAGTATCGTTGGAGTGGTACGCAATAATTTTCTTCCAACGGTTGTGAACGTGTAGCTGAATGCATTGCACTGTACTCTTCACGACCTGACTTTCCATTGTCAGGCATTGGTTGGGTATCTTGTCTGGCTAACCTTGCTGCTTCATTGTACGATCCAGACTGTCTTGAAACATACATTTGTGGTTCCGCATGTGTTTGTGAAGACGTTTGTTCATCAAGAATTTCGAAACGTGTTTGTTGCTGTGCAGGCTGTCTGATTTCACATATGTTACTTTCCCCCTGTGATTGGAAGCACAAATGCGTAATATCTTAGTTAATTGCTTGTTTTTCCGGTGCTGTTACAGATACGGATGTGGCTGCAGACTTAGTGCTTGTTCGATTTTGTTCACTACGCTCTTCAATGGTTTGCAACAACTCTGTTCGCAATTTCTTAAATTGTCGCTTCGTTTGTGCTTCTGTTTTGACAATGCGATTATTATATCTTTTCAGCGCTGCTTTTGTGATACGTTTGTGTAACACACTGTTTTCAACAATTTCACGCGCTGTACCTGCTGCTTGTCTAGTAATTTCGTTTATCTGTTTCTCTAATTTCTTGACTTCTCCGTGGGTGTTGTTACATAATGTTTTGATCTCGTCCTGAATGTCATTACGCAATGTTTGTACGTCCACTTGTACCTTGTCAATGTCTGTTCTCAATTGATTGTAACCTGTTATTAAGTTTCCTATCACTTCTCGAGATTCTTTTGCCTCGTCTACAATATGACTTCGGTGTAACTGAATTTTTTTGTTTTGTTCTTTAATCTCACGCATTTGTCTCGTGGTTTCTGCATTCTGAATTTGAATTTGGTTTTCTATGTCTTTATTTTGCCTTGTCATGCTTTCCATAATTTGTTGTAATAATTCTGCCAGATTGGTAGGTCTTATTGCGTTTTGTTACGACGTCCTACGCTCTGTGTTTTCGCCCAAGTGTTGATTGGCAACCGATTGCATTGAACTGTGCTGTGACACGTTTCTACTCGCATTCCTTGTGCTCTGTAATGAGGGAGCTCTGATTACTTGTACTATGGGTTCTACGTATTCAAGACGCAAGTTAGAATCCTCATCGACTTACTTTCCTGCTGTGCCTTGGCGTACATTATCCTCGTTATGGTGCGTAATATGTCCTATTAGTCGCGATACTGCATCGTCTGTTGTACTGTCCTCTGTTCTCTGTCCATTTCTATGCTGGGTCTCTACCTCAATTCGGTCAAGGTCTCGATCTGCCATTGCTAAACTTTCCGAATCCCCTATTTTCTGTTTTAAAAGCAATTCACGCACCCTACTTCGCATCAACATGTGCTCATGCGATCTCACGTGTTTCATAAACCTTTTGTTCGCACGACTTGACAAACCATTCACTTACTTGTTCGATCAGAACCAACTTGTCACCTGTGCGCTTGCGTTGGAGAGAAAACTTAATTCTAAAAATATGAAAATTCATAACTAAATTATGTTATTGTCTCTGCTAGAATTCTCACTTTTTTTTAATGCTGTCACTATATATCGCTGCAGCTACTGTTTTCGACTATGTATAACTTTAGAATAATTTTTACTACGAAAATTTTTCAGCAGTATATTTTTCTGACCTAGTTAGGCATGTGGTCGACCTTCATTCATGGTATTTTACCATCCTGGTTGGGTCGCCATTTTCTAAACATTCATGGTGGTGTCTGTTTGTTCTATATCGTGTCTCCCTACCACTTTCGCGCAACGACGCTCTGAGCGTGTTTTTTAGGGAATTGACTAGTTTGAACTTGGGACTTGTAAGGTGACGCCAGACCACACATGACATGTAGAATACAGAATAGTTCAGTGAGACTAGCGATGATATAACCAAATACTTAATAATTTCAGCGTCAGCTCCACTGCACTCCCTTTAAAAGAATCTTAATACTAACTTAATTTAGTGGAAGGGGTTCAAGGCTTCCCTATTTTTAGTTAGCTGGTAAAATAACGTCGAAAAAGCAGTTAAGTCTACCACTGGAAATTTTATTCTACTCACAAAACAATGTTTATAAATTGCACTATTGATAAAAGGAAATGTTTCAATACAGGATGGTAAAAACCAACTGCGTTCAACAAAAATGTGAGCGAATATTCCCTGAATGGGTTTCCAAGTTCTAGAATGGATCGAAGGATGACCTATGCCATATCACATCTATAATATAGGTTTAAATTAAGTTTCACAAAAGACAAAACTATCAGAATGGTCTACAGTGACCCTCAATTATCTTTAATTACTTATCTAACTTGTCGTAAATTACAGTGGCTGATGTGGCTTCTAAATAACAGAAACATCATCGCGTTTCAGATTTTTACTTCAAGTGGCAAATGTGAACACCATGAGTTTTAATTAACGATCGACACTAGCATTACGCAAAAAGGGGGTGTTACAGATGAGAGTCCTGCAGTTCTGAGTGAACCCTTATGCGCTCAAAAATGCGGCATCGCGTGCGTTCATTACCTTGTCGGTGTTTGTCAGGGAGGCGGCGGCCGGCGCAGCAGCCATCCAGCTCGCCGTCTCGGAAGTAACTCCTCTCCTCACTTCTCCTTACTACCATTTACCGAAGTTGGTTTCAAAAAAAAAAAAAAACTATCTGGCTGTGTTTTCATCTGATCAATCAGGGTCTCAATGTTAACCTTAAGCTCTGCCTACAAAAATTCTTTCTATCGGATGAGAAGCGTTATACTTTTCGTGGTGGGGCAATGTTTTTAAAGTTTGCAACGTAACAGAGACGCGAAAAAGTCTCACGCTAAAATTTGAGGCTGGTGTGGTCCTTTTAGCGTTATCGTAAGATCTATACTGTTCTTCTGGAGGGCTCTCGCTTTTAACATGGGCGGGGGGGGGGGGGGGGGGGAGTCCTCGATGTAACAGAGACGCAATAAAGTCTCACACTAAAACGTGCAGGTGGTGTGGTCTTAGCGATAGGCTGGCGACGTGGATGTCCAGTCCGTCCCTTATCGTACAGCCTTCTAGCTTAACACGGTTCTGCTCTCGGCTTCTGTTCTCGTTTCTCCCCTCGGAACTGCGTCTGTCTCATGGTGGGAAGGTATGACATGCATTTAGGCATTCTTGTGTTAGTCTGTGGTATTCCATTTGCTCACTCGTTACTCGTATTACTTTGGTTAATTTAATGTCACGATTTATTCTATGTGACATACTGCTGGATTTGCTTATCATGTCAGGGTTTTCATGGAAGGTGTTGGATATGCCTGACACCTTACACACTATGGGTGCTCTGGTCGTGCGTTGGGTGTGGATGACTTGTGTTCGTCGGCTGCGGGAAAATATGTAGTGCTGTGAGGCGTATATGTATGGTAGTGCCGTCTTCATGGTATATGTACGAATGATATAAAAGGGATGATTCTGTTTGGCACAGGATACAAATTGTATGTTTAATACATCGAAATGTTATGCGATGATATATTGCTTGGATATCGGTTTCGTGCACTAATTTTCAAACTTCTGTAATTGAGTAGGAGTGTAGGAGTCTTTCCATTGTTGTTGTTGTTATGGTCTATAGTCCTGAGACTGGTTTGATGCAGCTCTCCATGCTAATCTATCCTGTGCAAGCTCCTTCATCTCCCAGTACCTATTGCAACCTACATCCTTCTCAATCTTCTTAGTGTATTCATCTCTTGGTCTCCCTCTACGATTTTTGCCCTCCACGCTGCCTTCCAATACTAAATTGATGATCCCTTAATGCCTCAGGACATGTCCTACCAACCGATCCCTTCTTCTAGTCAAGTTGTGCCACAAACTTCTCTTCTCCCCAATCCTATTCAATACCTGCTCATTAGTTACATGATCTACCCACCTAATCTTCAACATTCTTCTGTAGCACCACATTTCGAAAGCTTCTATTCTCTTCTTATCCAAACTATTTATCCTCCATGTTTCACCTCCATATATGGCTACACTCCATACAAATACTTTCAGAAACGACTTCCTGACACATAAATCTATACTCGATGTTAACAAATTCCTCTTCTTCAGAAACGCTTTCCTTGCCATTGCCAGTCTACATTTTATATACTCTCTACTTCG